>NW_013665772.1:542074-552974 GCF_000517525.1 Limulus polyphemus
TCACGTATTATATCTTTATTTTCTCTCCTATAAAACTCGTTTTCTCACGTATTATATCTTTATTTTCTCTCCTATAAAACTCGAGTTCTCACGTATTATATATTTATTTTCTCTCCTATAAAACTCATTTGTTTCAAGTGAGCAAGTAGTGTCTGAAATGTTCTTTATATACTCCACAATGGATACTACATTTTTATGAGAACCTTTATCTTCTCCCAATGAAGTACTGAACGTCAAATGTATTCCTTATTTAGAACCTCCACGGTTTAACAAGAGGAATTTTTTAGGCTGCTTAAGATCAACACATGTACTAATCTTATTACTTTAAACTGTCTTTACTGGCTTGAAATTGTGATGACTCCTTCTTTTGTATTGTACTTGTCTCAAAATAGTCGCTGTGGTTTAAAACAGTATAATGGTCATTATGGAGCATATCTATTGTCAATTGCACTGAAAAATACTGACAAAAACTTTCACATTGTTATCTTTTTTTAAAAGCATTATAACACTGCTAAAATGATGAACTTCAAATAACAAGACTGTTCACAAGCGATCTGAGAATCCATTAAGAATGCATAAGAAATTTAGTGGTGAGGAATTGATTGGCTGTTGAAAACTTTACCAAACAATGTAATCTTTTATAACGATCGGTACTTGAGGTGCTACAGTTAAGTTTCGTTGCTTCTAAAAAAAGTTAATTTTTTATAACGATCAGTACTTGAGACGTTGCTGTTAAGTTTCGTTGTATCTAAAAAGTGTTAATGTTATATAACGGTCGATACTTGAAACGTTGCTTGATAAGTTTCGTTGTTTTTAACAAGTGTTAATGTTATATAACGGTCGACACTTGAGACGTTGCTGTTAAGTTTCGTTGTATCTAAAAAGTGTTAATGTTTTATAACAGTAGGTACTTTAGGTGTTGCTGTTAAGTTTCGTTGTATCTAAAAAGTGTTAATGTTTTATAACGGTAGGTACTTGAGGTGTTGCTGTTAAGTTTCGTTGTATCTAAAAAGTGTTAATGTTTTATAACGGTAGGTACTTGAGGTGTTGCTGTTAAGTTTCGTTGTATCTAAAAAGTGTTAATGTTTTATAACGGTAGGTACTTGAGGTGTTGCTGTTAAGTTTCGTTGTATCTAAAAAAGTGTTAATGTTTTATAACAGTAGGTACTTGAGGTGTTGCTGTTAAGTTTCTCTGTTTGTAAACATTGTTAATTACGACTACTTTATAAGACAAAAATGTTCATCTCTGACTATTCAGTAAGAGGAAACTGATATAAGCCATGTAAATAGGAGTTATATGATATATATCAATTTTTGAGTAGGAGCTATTTAATGTATATTAATTTTAAGGTATGAGTTATTTGATATATATCAATTTTTAACAAGGAGCAATTTGATATATAAGAATTTTTTAAGTAGGAAATATTCCATATATATATTAATATTTAAGTAGGAAATATTCCGGGTATATTAATATTTAAGTAGGAAATATTCCGGGTATATTAATATTTAAATAGGAAATATTCCATATATATTAATATTTAAGTAGGAAATATTCCGGGTATATTAATATTTAAGTAGGAAATATTCCATGTATATTAATATTTAAGTAGGAAATATTCCAGTTATATTAATATTTAAGTAGGAAATATTCCAGTTATATTAATATTTCAGTAGAAAATATTCCATGTATATTAATTTTTAAGTAGGAAATATTCCAGTTATATTAATATTTCAGTAGAAAATATTCCATGTATATTAATTTTTAAGTAGGAAATATTCCATGTATATTAATATTCAAGTACGAAATATTCCATGTATATTAATATTCAAGTACGAAATATTCCATGTATATTAATATTCAAGTACGAAATATTCCATGTATATTAATATTTAAGTAGGAAATCTTCGATATAAACACATACATATTAATTTCTAAAAAGAAGTTATTTGACACATACTAATTTGTGAATAAGAGTTGTTGTTCCCCGTGGCTCAACGGTGAAGTTTTAAACGTATAATGCTGGAATTCGAGGCTCGATCTCCATGGTGGGACGCAGATTTGTGCTAAAATAAAATAATCAAACGTGGAGGAGTTATTTAAAATATACTATTTGTTAATAGAAGATAGTGATTATTCTAACATCTTTAAGATAAAACAGACATGCTGCTATTAAGTAGGAAATATTCCACGTATATTAATTTTTAAGTCGGAGATCTTCGATATAAACACATATATATCAATTTATAAAAAGCGTGATATATTTATTACAGGTTTGTGTGTTTTTTATTTCTTGAATTGTTTCATATGAAAAATAAGTTCAAGTTTATTTAGTCTCTTGATTAAATTGTGAACCACTCTCACGTACAATGCTCGCCCTTTCAGCCGTGGGGGCGTTATAATGTGATGGTCAATCCCACTATTTGTTGGTAAAAGAGTAGCCCAAGAGTTGGCGGTGGGTGGTGATGACTTTCCTTTAGTCTTACACTGCTAAATTAGGGACGGCTTGCGCAGATAACCCTCGTGTAGCTTTGCGCGAAATTCAAAAAACAAACAAACAAACTTAAAGCGAAAACGAAAAATTCGGACTGTCATCATAGGGGAACTGCTGTTTGTTGACGATGCTGTCTTGGGTGCTTACTCAGAGAGTCACTTTTAGAGCCTGATCAACAACTTTGCAGCAGGCTGCCAAGAGTTTAGCCTCCCCATCAGCATCAAAAAGACCAACATCATGAGCCAGGAGGCTGTGGAGACACCCACCATCTCCGTAGGTGAGTATGTGCTGGAAGTTGTCGACAAATTCACTTACCTGGGATCCACCATCAGCAGAAACCTATCCTTTAACACAAAAATCAACACACGAATTGGCAAGGCATCAACCACTATGGACCAACTCCGCACGTGTGTGTGGGACAATAAGATATTGAAAATCAACACCAAAATGAAAGTGTACAAGGCCTGTATACTTCTTCTATATGGCAGTGAGGCATGGACGAACTCCAGAAAGAAGGAGAAGAAGTTTGATAGTTTCCATATATATATATAGTGTCCTCTGCAGGATCCTCGAGACAACATGGCGGGAATAAAAAAAAAGTCACCAACAGCGAAGTGCTCGAGAATGCCAATATCCAAAGCGTCTTCTCACTATTGAGTCACAGAAAACTGAGATGACTTGGACACACAAGGTGCATGAAACATGGAAGAATCCCCAAATACATCCCGTATTGGGAGCTAGTGACAGGAAAAAGATCAGTTGGACGTCCCCATCCACGCTACAAGAGCGCTTGCAAAAAGAATATGGAAATTTGTGTTGACAACTGGGAAGAAGTAACGGAAAATTGTAGTGCTCGGAAGTGTTGTGTGAAGATGTGCTTGTCCCAAATAGGATTATACAGCCATATAAGTGCCTAAAGAAGTAGACATGTTTTTTGTACCTAACCTATAGTCTTGCGAGACTCACAGATGCTGACTACTATATGGTGAAGTAAAACGGACTCAAAACTCCAATGATATTATATACACTTTATCATTATATTAGGCCTAATGGTATTTCTTTGGTTTGCTGACCCTTGAATGGGCGAAACGGTGTCATATGTATATATATATATATATATACACAATCATTAAGTAGTTCTGATTTAATACTTATTCACTAAAATCTCCCCGTATTAACAATCATTAAATAGTTCTGATTTAAGACTTATTCATCAAAATCTCCCCATATTAACACTCATTAAATGATTCTGATTTAAGACTTATTCACTAAAATCTCCCAATATTAACAATCATTAAATAATTCTGATTTAAGACTTATTCATCAAAATCTCCCCATATTAACAATCATTAAATAGTTCTGATTTAAGACTTATTCACTAAAATCTTCCCATATTAACACTCATTAAATAGTTCTAATTTAAGACTTATTCATCAAAATCTCCCCATATTAACTCCAGTTAAATAATAAATTCACGATATTCAATATCACTTATACTGTAAAAATAAAATGCTAAAAAATAAAGTTTATATTCTGTGCTGGTGTTTTAATAACTACAGCACAAGTTGAATTAAAACAAGACAGTCGTCATGGGCTAGAAAAACAACATAAATATGTTGGCTTGTGTTCAGCGTTTTGTTGAATTTTATACAATCTACACACACATCATAGAAATAAGCCTTCGCGACGCAACAATGTGCTTAAATAAACAAATGTTAAATTGGAAATCGTGTTTTTATATTGCTACAACAATTCTGTTATAAATCACACAAATGCGTATTTGGAGAACACATTTTGTACTGCGAAACAACACATTGTCTGTGTTAATTTACAGCTTAATTTATGCAGCATTTTTATCTTTTAAGTAGCATTTAAAGTGTTATACCTAATCACGTTATTATCCATATCACATATATGCTTGGAGTTTACAGCTTTACATAAGATTTTCATATATACAAAGTTCATTATTACTTTAACTTTTCTTAATTCACAAACTAATTCAGTGTAAATCTGAAAACAGGTGTCTCTCACACATCTATATCATGACAGAAGAAGCAAAAACATTCGTATATATATATATAATATATACATAATGGTGTCGCTTCAATGATGTTCTAGTCATGCAGCTCTGGGTAACATTAAATACTTTTACATTTACATTGACTCTCCAAACGCCACAACGCTTTGCAACTAAGTAGGAGGAAGTAGTACAACGCTGAAGGAAAGCGTTAATAACTTAAGTAATTGGTGTGCTTCAATGACGTATTAGTCTTAAATCTATATCCTTTGCTGAAGTTTTTTATATGTTTAAGTGTATTTTCTAGTAATAATGTAGGCGGAACCTCCTTACGCTGAATCGAATGTACACTTTAGTTATATCTCTGACACCCGTTACTTAAAGTCTGTGAACAAATTTACAGGCAAAAGTAATTACCATGCTATTAGCTAGGGCCAAAAAGGAAAAAAAAACACTTTTATGAGACACTTAATTGATTCTTTCAAAACTTATAACACATAAAACACTAAACTGCAGTTAAATGTGCACGTATAGCGGCGTACAGGGTGTCCGGAAAGTACGTTAACAAAATTCTTTACTTGTTTTTCAAAGACATGAGCCATGAATCTCTCTCTCTCTCTCTGCTACTCGATGGTGGATACGTGCACTTTGTTATCCTCTAAATCTCCACACATTCATAAATCAGGACTGATACACTTCTTTAGCATAATTTCCGGAAACCTTGTTGTCATGAATACAAAGAGGTAAGTGTAGTGTTAGCTAAAATGCTTTTCCTCGTGATCAAAATATAAAACATTCAAAATGAAATTTGCGAAATAAGTTCGCGCTTTTCTTTTCTTTTCTTTTTTTTATTATTATTATTATCTATGAAAACGTGAATAAATTGTTAGATGTTAAACAGATGGATTGTTCCATCATCCGGATACAGGTTATAATGAAAACAAAGCAAAACGATTAATGAGTAATTCTAAATCATTAATTTCAGACGTCTAATCTATTATTTAATTAATGCACCATGTTAAGCCTACACAAGCTCATAGGAAAATACCTTGTGCAAAAAAAGGTTTACGTGGTTTGTTTGTTTAACAATATTTGAGCAAACCTACACAAGGGCTATCTGTATTAGCTGTCCCTAGTTTTGAATTGATAGTCTAGAAGGAAGGTAGGTAGCCAATAGCACCCTACGCTAATTCGTGGGCTACTCTAATCGAATAGTGGGATTTGACCGTCACTCTTATAACGCACTTACGGCAACAGTGCGGAGCGCGAATTATTATTATTTTTTTTCGTCTACGAGAACGCTTAATGGAAAAGAAGTTAAATCTGAAAGCCACTTTAGCAACACGTAGAGTAAATCTGAACGCCACCTTTAGCGACACGTAGAGTAAATCTGGACGCCACCTTTAGAGATACCTAGACTAAATGAGCAAGTCATAAACCTTTGAGATTCAGGCATGTTAATTTGCAATTTACAAGTTTTCACCAGAGCAAGGGCAATTAATCACCAAAACCAATCGTCTGTGCGGCTACTATTGGCCGAATAGCAAGATTGACTGTTACACTTACAACACCTCCCACAGCTAGACGTGCAAAGTGTTCGGTGTCATATCGTGGCTCAAACCTTGACCTTTCTGTAACAGCCCGACACCCCTAACCACTAGGCCAGACACGAACCAGAATTTTGTTCGTTATTCGACAAGGAACTTGTGTGTGTGTGAAGGAACTAACACTGAATGGCTAAATTAAGATGGTAATTGAGAGTCCTCAGCTAAGGTGAAGATACCATTTAAAGTTCATTCTGAAACGGATGAGATCCATTATAGATTTAACAACGTCAAGTTTCTTCCGATGAAGAAAGGTCTACCTTTCGACAGCGTTCGGGTTCTGGGTTCTTTATTTTTCTCTTTATCCGATTTTTTTTTAATCTGCGTGTTTTTATAACATAATAAAGGTTAAAATTAAAATATTCGATACTCGTTCTGTCACACGAGGCTTCAGTGACGTGCAACTAATAACCTCCATCTGATATTTCATTATGCATTCTAGCCACCACAGCACAGTATTTCTATGATCTTTTTTATACATTAAGTTTAATATTATCAAGTACTTAAAGCTCTAAAAATATATTTCGTCCTTGAATCTAAAGCTCCTTATTGTTAACTTTTAAATGTCTGTTGTTCAGATGTCTCCAAAACAACTCAAAAATATGAAGATGGTGGGCAGTAAGCACAGGTATAGTGAGAGAGATACGACTGATCACAAGTAACTATATGAAAAAGCTCTCTTTTAAGAGAAATTGGGTCATACATATGCGTTGATGTGGCTTACCACTCGGAAAACCTGAAAATAACATATGAAGGAGATGCGTTAGAGATAAAACTTGCCACATTTAATGGACCGTAAGTTCCTCTCATAGGAGGTAAACATTTTTATGTAGAGATAAGACAGGACAAAAACAGGAAACTGAAATAAACCTCGAAGGGTATTAACGTGCAAAAACAGGAAAAACACGAAACACACGTTCGAATATTGAAGGAACTTTGATAGAGGCAGAGCTTAGCATATAAAGATACAACTAGGCACACGTTGGAAGAGTTCAGAAAGTTAGTAACAGTTAGGCAGGTATACCGGTACGACTAGCCAAACAGAAAAAAAAAATGGATTAGTTTGTTTTTGAATTTCGCGCAAAGCTACACGAGAGCTATCTGCGCCAGCCGTCCCTAATTTAGCAATGTAAGACTAGAGGTAAGGCAGCTAGTCATCACCACCCACTACCAACTCTTGGGCTACTCTTTTACCAACGAATAGTGGGACTGACAGTCACATTATAACGCCCCCACGGCTGAAAGGGCGAGCATGTTTGGTGTGACGGAAATTTGAACACGCGACCCGCAGATTGCGAATCGAGCGCCCTAACAACCTGACCATGCCGGGCCAAAAAAAAATGGAACAAAACCCAAAACAGAAAAGCTATATATGGGGCATTCACGCGCACAAATTTTAAACCACTCGTAGAAGTAACATTATCGAATCACTTATAGATCACCAATAAACACTGGTAAAAACTTTAAGTTCACAAATAATTATTCAGGTGTAGTATATTTGAATTTTGTTAACTACATTAGCTATTTCAAAGAGTAAGTGCCTTTAAAGGTAATACTAAGAGAATGGAAAGTAACTTATGCGATTTCTTCTAAACGTTTGGGGGTGGGGGAGAAAATGTCAAGAATGGCTTCATTTCGTTATTTCTTACTTATATGTTTTGAAAATACTGAGAAAAATCACTGACATGAATCAATGTGTCTATTTACTTTAGTGAGATTAATAAAGGAAAAACGAGCTTGTTTGTTTTAGCAGAAAGCCCTTTTGGGCTATCTTCTGTGTCCACTGCGGGGAATCGAACCCTGGATTTTAGTATTGTAACTCCGTCAAAAAAAAAAACAGACACACATCGTGAAGTTACTTGTTTCAAGCTAACTATAATAAGTTGTAAAAGAAAGTAAAGAAGAATCCGATAATGTGACAACCACACTATATCTGCCATATCCACAACCGACGTGGTCTTTCGCCCAAAATCAGGGCTCACCAAGCCGGCTGGGATGCAACAGGCATAATAGGGGGTCGAAGCTAAGTGATTGTGAGTCGGGAACTACAAGTATCCAAATATGACTGTATTCGATATGAGTTAGCGAAATGTAACACACACACAATATCACGATGTTTTTATGGTAAAGTACCTGTTTTTTCTTTCTTTTTTGTTTATAGCAAACGATTTCAATAACCTCACATCAAATGCAACATTATTTTGTTCAGAATTCTTGAGATTCGTAACGTTCGTGCTCGTAAACTATTCAAACATTTAGCTTGGTACTTTTCAAAGTATCTATTTATTTGTTTAAATAGTTTACATTAATTTTACAGCATTAGTTCACTCCAATGGCCCAGTCTGAAATGACTCTTCTGTAACATGTTAACCCTTAAATTCCCGATAGGTTAGATCCTGTGCATTAAATCTCTTGTGGGTCCGTGACCTAGCTAGTTACAGGGTCTACAAGCCATATAACAAAATCTAACCAAACATCCCGTCACTTTTGTAATTAACGCATCTGTTTATACTGGGCTCCCCCTATGTATTTTGCACACAGAATGAATGACTTAATCAAGTTTTGTGTTTTCGTTACAGTAAGTGTTGTAACGGGCAAGAGTATAGAATGAACTACTCAATATCAATTAATGTTTAGACTCAAGTGGCAGTGAACAGAATGTAAACAGGTCAGTAATTTCACAGGTTAAAATATGTAACAAATAATATTGGGGACGAAGTGTTTCCTTGTAACAAATAATATTGGGGAATAAGTGTTTCCTTGTTAAATATAATATTGGGGAATTAGTGTTCCCTTGTAACATATAATATTGGGGAATTAGTGTTTCCTTGTAACATATAATACTGGGGACGAAGTGTTTCCTTGTAACAAGTAATATTGGGGAATTAGTGTTTCCTTGTAAAATATAATATTGGGTAATTAGTGTTTCCTTGTAATAAATAATATTAGGGAATAATTGTTTCCTTGTAACATATCGTATTGGGGACGTATCATATTGGGGAATTAGTGTTTCCTTGTAGCATATAATATTGGGGAATTAGTGTTTCCTTGTAACATATAATGCTGGGGACGAAGTGTTTTCTTGTAACAAGTAATATTGGGGAATTAGTGTTCCCTTGTAACATATAATATTGGGGAATTAGTGTTTCCTTGTAACATATACATATATATCTTTATTCAAGTTCAGGTTCATTCGATTCTTTTAACAGAATAACGGGATTGATTGACTGTTGCCTTTGTAACTCGCCCACAGCTAAAAGTGCGAAGCCTGGTACACTCTTGAACGGCTCTGTATCGCCGTTTTGCAGCCTACATCGCTTATCTTTTATTTTGATGAGAGTGAACATGTACTGACTAAAAAATACCGTAACGTAAAAGTACCCCAGCGGCAAAATATCTCTAGACGCAGTTGAGACATTTTCCCGCAGTGACGACTCTAGACCAAACCAGTCAAATGCGTGGATCTTTCATTAAACCATATAGTTAGTCTCTGACATTCGCCTAGCTCCTTCCTTTTCATCAGAGTTTCGGGGACCCATGATCTGCACTTTTTCTGTCCGAAAGCAAGAGCCCGAAGGAGACCCCCCTCTTAAAATTCTTTCCCTTCCGCCCTCATGATCTCTGGAACTCCAGTCTATCATTTGTGGTTAGTTTGGTTGTATTGATAAGGCCGTGATATACTTTGAAAAAAACCACTGCTACGTACGTAGTACACGTGTGTCTTCCAGTTTCGCGGTATCTAGCTGTTCCATTCCCCGCTAATGATGCTGCGCTGCTCGTGTGTACCCAAGCTTTAGGCGATATCACGTCTCGAATCCGAGACCCTTTGTTTGCAGCCCGACACGCTAACCATGTTCAACCTTTCAGTGCTGTAGTCAAAGTAGTTACGTTAGATAGATAGATAGATAGTAACAATTTACAATATTTTCTGGTTTGAACAGACACAACTTTGTCTACATTTTTATGAACAAAATTTGAATTTAAAGTTAAATAATTTTGCATTATCAATGTTAACAAAAGTCCAGAAACACAAGGGTATTAACTCCAACAAGTACCAACGTGAGCATTGTTGTCTTTTGAGCACAATAATGAGTAACTACAACATAACTGCTTAAGATTAATGTACATGGTTAACAAAACTAAATAAAGGCTTAGCTTTTATTACCGCTAATAAGTTTTAAAGTGGCCTTTAAACAGTTTCTATTTCAATCCAGTAGATTACAAGTAAAATGTAAAATGATGTAGAGATGGCAGTGTTAAAAAGAATGCAAACAAGAATATAGTGATGATACAGTTATACATAGATCATCTCTACATGACTTTCAATATTAAAATTTTATATTACACTGTGAAATGCACGAGTACAAAATAGTTACTAGGTCGGTCAATTCGACCTACCTCGTAACGAGAGTCTGTAGCAGTCTGTAATAATCAAGACATGTTTTGACTCGACTTGTTTTTTCTTGTAGGTAAGTCCTAGACTCTTAGTTACATTACATTGATGCCTACCCTGACATGACCATGATATTATGATAAACAAACTGCATACCAACAGTCAGGAATATATAATTTCCACCTGCAGTGATATCAAGTCAAGTATGCATTTTAGAGCGTAACAATCAATTTTAATATTGAAAGTGATGTAGGGATGATCTATGTATAGCAGTTTCATCCCTATATTATTGTTTGCATTCTTTTTGGCACTGCCATCCGTACATCATTTTACATTTACAAAATGTTGTTTATTACTTGTTTTGTGACTTTTTCCCCTAACTGAAAGTTAG
>NW_013665772.1:553053-556664 GCF_000517525.1 Limulus polyphemus
ACTGAAAGTTAGTGTATTCGATGAATGTGTGTAAAAATTTAATATTTTGTGCATTGATTAGTTACTCTTTCATTTCATACACAACATAAGGGTTGGCTCCCTAAAGACACTGATTGTATAGAGTACAAAGCATTGAGTATTCTACATGTTACATTCATCTAATGTTCATCTATTATTGGCTGGTAATTCCTGTTTCACCCTGTACTTACGTTTTTTAAAGGAACACCAATTTCTGTGAAAAAGCTAACTTCAAGAGGTAATGATAACATCGTTTACACTAGAATTGTGATTTTTTAAATTACTACTAGTTGTTACGACTAGGCGATAACATCGTGCTCTACTCAATAATACAAAGAGTGAACTTAGGTTTAAACTGACGTTAGTGATAAAGTAGTTGTAGAGTTATCTCGACTGAAACATGAAGAAGAAAGATGAACAATTTGGTGGGTTGGTCACTTACTGGTTTGGTATCTTGGTGATGGTTTTTTTTGCCTTGTTTTTGGGTTTGTTGGGTAGAGAATGGCAATCATATCTTAAAGTAAAACTCTCTGTCATTGTTGATTTTTAGCGTACATATTTGTATTATGCCTATTGAGTACCTTGGCCATCCCTAATATGTAGTCTACAGACTGTATGATTCTTCTGCTAAAACATTTATTTTTCTACGAACTGTACCACACATTGTGTAATTTTACTATTACAACTAATAATAATACTGCATCGTTACCACTAATAATAGTACCATATTGCTTCGTTAAAATGTGTTAATTTTACTGTTACAACTAGAATTAGTACCACAATGCTTCGTTACAATGTGTTAATTTTACTATTACAACTAGAATTAGTACCACAATGCTTCGTTACAATGTGTTAATTTTACTATTACAACTAGAATTAGTACCACAATGCTTCGTTACAATGTGTTAATTTTACTATTACAACTAGAATTAGTACCACAATGCTTCGTTACAATGTGTTAATTTTACTGTTACAACTAGAATTAGTACCACAATGCTTCGTTGCTAAAAACAGTACCACATTGTTACCACCAAAATAGTACGACGCTACATCGTTACGACATACTGTATTTGTACAAGATGAGAACCATCCAGTCGTTCTTCTTTTATACGGTGGGTTTCACTTATCAAGCATCGTATGAGCTTATCTCCTTTTCTTTGTTGTTACTTTTGGAACAAGGACGTACCTTGTGAACGGGTTGAAAGACAATCTAACCTCGTAGCTCATGATAGACATAACTGTATCATATTTTGCTGAGCCAGCGGTTCTGAACTGGGCGTAGTGCGTGAGAGATCAGGTCTGCCTTGTGGGAATTCTGCGTTTTGTATAACGCCGAGTTAACATCATGAGTTGCTTGTTTTCTTTACTTAACAATATATCGCTATCTCGATTGATATCTAAATAGAAGTTGTTCCAAAACTAGAAAAATTATCAGTTTGTCAAAAAAGGTAAAACTAGGGTGCCATTAGCATGTTCCTTTCTTTTGTGTCCTTCTGAGTTAAATATATAGTTTATTTAAGCTTGAAATATATAAAGAAATAACACAGAGCATATGTTTAAGTAAAACATTAGCCTAAGATGCTTTAATTATCCATTTTTTTCAAGAATCTGCAATTCTTATTTCTGCCAACAGCATCTTACAGATAAACATTGTATTTCTGGGGAATAGTCTAATCCTAGAATATACATTCTAAAAACGTTATCATGAATCGGTTTATATATATACATACTTTATAAGTACGATGTTCCAGTCCAGGTTCCGTGCTGCACTTGGAAACACTACCTCCATCGTTAGTCCAGGTCCCGTGCTGCACTTGGAAACACTACCTCCATCGTTAGACCAGGTCCCGTACTACACTTAGAAACACTTCCTTCAACGTTAGTCCAGATCCTGTGTTGCACTTCGAAACACTCCCTCCATCTTTAGTCCAGGTCCCGTGCTGCACTTGGAAACACTACCTCCATCGTTAGTCCAGGTTCCGTACTACACTTAGAAACACTTCCTTCAACGTTAGTCCAGATCCTGTGCTGCACTTCGAAACACTCCCTCCATCGTCAGTTATGTACATACTGATGACCATAATTACAAACTATTTCTATTGGAACAAACTTCTACGAGGGATGACGAAGTCAACTTTAGGCCACATATCTTGACAAACTTTTTACAGACTGCCACTGTACCTGTTAGCTTTCCAAGACCACATTTAAGCAGACTAGCTGTTTCTAGTTTCTTCGGCCATTGTTTCTATGAAACTAGCAGCTCATTTCGAGGTATTAAAAAAAAACACAAAGTCGAAAGAAAAATTGCAGTAATGTGATTTGTTCTACCTATATTTTCTTCATCTCGTTAAAAAATTTATAATTAGGCTTAGATTATTTTTTATCTTCCTTGACTGCAAACTTATGACCCTTAATGACTTAAGTCTAAAAATCTAGTTATATATATTCTGTTTTAATTACTCACAAACAGTGATGGAAATGGCAGTAAACCCGGGTACACGCCGCGTACCTAGTTCTCAGTTTGCATTTTTTTTCCCCATTGGTTAAGTTCTGTACCACTGAACATGTTTATTAACCCTGTCGTCACGGGTCAAAGGCCATGTCATCGCGTTTGTTGACTTACATTCAAAATTGTATTGACGTACTATTTTATGAATTTATGTCAATAAGTCTGTTATGAAATTGTAGACTATAATCCAAATTTTAGTATTATACACTAATTAATTTCTTAATTTAAAAGTAAATATTATAAGAACACACCTAAATATCTATTTTTGTGTGTCACGTGGTATGTTGGATGCAGCACTGGTTCAAATTAGACGTTTGTGATGTCCAAATACAAAGTCTATAATTTCTTACGAATTAGGAACTCAAATTACCGATATTGACAAGCTAGAATATAAAATATGAACCTCCTATATTTTCTAAATGTGTACCTAGTTCCTAAAACCTATTTCCTTTCCTGCTCACAGGTCATTCTGACACAATCACAAATAGGTATGAAAATTATAAATCACTAAATATTGCCAGCATTGTTGTTACTAGAATAAATTCCGACTGGTATCAGTGTCCAAATGTGGTTAATAATTGCAGCCATGATCACCATTGTTGTTACTACGTGACATTAAAAATTCCAACTCGAGAGAGATATGTCCCATTTCTGTTAATAATCAGAGCAACTTTATTGTTTAGCAGTATTTTTTATGTAAAATGTATAACCACTGTTTTTTTACAGTGAGTACGATTTGTTTGATCATGATGGAGTATACATAAAACAAATGAAGTTTCCTCATTCACCAAGATTACTACAAATAAAGAAAAAATGATGTAGGTATTTCATATATTCAATCGTTCAAATTGGTTGCATTACAAACATAAGCCAATCAGTTATTAATAATTTCATAGTGCCTTAAAGAAAAATCGAACGAAATGACATAACCAACTTCTGTAAAATTATCAATTATCAACTATTTCACAGCGCCTTGAAGAAAAATCGAACGAAATGACATAACCAACTTCATTAAAATTATCAATTATCAACTATTTCACTGTGCCTTGAAGGTAAATCGAACGAAATGACATAACCAACTTCT
>NW_013665772.1:557360-561821 GCF_000517525.1 Limulus polyphemus
TGCCTTGAAGAAAAATCGAACGAAATGACGTAACCAACTTCTGTAAAATTATCAATTATCAACTATTTCACAGCGCCTTGAAGAAAAATCGAACGAAATGACATAACCAACTTCTGTAAAATTATCAATTATTAACTATTTCACAGCGCCTTGAAGGTAAATCAACGAAATGACATAACCAACTTCTGTAAAATTATCAATTATCAACTATTTCACAGCGCCTTGAAGAAAAATCGAACGAAATGACATAACCAACTTCTGTAAAATTATCAATTATCAACTATTTCACAGCGCCTTGAAGAAAAATCGAACGAAATGACATAACCAACTTCTGTAAAATTATCAGTTATCAACTATTTAACAGCGCCTTGAAGAAAATTCGAACGAAATGACATAACCAACTTCAGTAAAATTATCAATTATTAACTATTTCACAGTGCCTTGAAAGTAAATCAAACGAAATGACATAACCAACTTCTGTAAAATTATCAATTATCAACTATTTCACAGTGCTTTGAAGAAAAATCGAACGAAATGACATAACTAGCTTCTGTAAAATTATCAATTATTAAGTATTTCACAGTGCCTTGAAAGTAAATCGAACGAAATGACATAACCAACTTCTGTAAAATTATCAATTATCAACTATTTCACAGTGCTTTGAAGAAAAATCAAACGAAATGACATAACTAGCTTCTGTAAAATTATCAATTATTAAGTATTTCACAGTGCCTTGAAAGTATATCGAACGAAATGACATAATCAACTTCAGTAAAATTATCAATTACCAACTATTTCACAGCGCCTTGAAGAAAAATCGAACGAAATGACATAACCAGCTTCTGTAAAATCATTAATTATTTCAAAGTGCAACGAAATTACATAACAACCTTTATAGAATTATCAATTATTTCATAATGCAACGAAATGACATAACCACCTTCTATAAAATTATAATTTTAGGCTAAAGCCAGACATCCCAAGATTCAAGCATATCCATCTCCAACAAGAGCTGGTGATCAAATAGTTGGTTACTAGTCACCAACATCCGCCACGTTTTATGGCCCCACAGCTGAAAGTACGAAGAGCGTTCAGAGAATATCGGGGCTCAAACCTTAGATTTTGATAAACTGGCCGACAGACATGTGATTTCTTTACACATGATGCATTATGATTTTATTCTTGACTGCACTTATTTTGGACAATTACCATTCAATTTATTGGTTGCAAGAATGATTTATCTTTCAAAGTTTCAATATCCTTGTAAAATACAACTTACATTTAACTGTTGCTATTCTGTACAAGGAGAATTAGGCTGGTATATTTGTTTTTCGGTTTTCTCTTGATTTTTGTCTCAGCTTTGTAACTGATAATCCAGAATTATTTATCTACCCTACAAAGATTACTTCTACGCTAGACTTGTGTTTTGTAAACAAAGCTCTCCCGGAATAACAATACGACCGCGAACGGCTAGCGACAGTTTTAATCATTTCAGCCATCTTTCAGCTCCTACTTTTATTCGATATATCCTACTGTGATTAAATATTGCTGTGTCTCATGTCCTGGACTTACTTAACTAATTTCTTTACCGTGAGTTTAACCCTAAACTCAATAGACTTTTATTTTTTTTATCTATTGATATAAGTTTAATGTGTCAACGTTTTCTGTATACAAACAACAACTTTTATGTGATATACCCAAGTTTTCTGTACAGAAACAGTCGTTTTTTTGTGATATATCAGTTTCTGTACACGAACAGTATCTTATGTCATATATCTTCCACACCAACGACAACTGGAGCCGCGGATAATTTTCATTCTCATTCTTCAGCTAAGATGGATGTAATCGAATTCTTAGGTCTGGCAGCAGCTTGTACGATACTTATTCTTATGTAATTAAATAAAGGATATAAGGTTGTCTGAGATGGTGACAGAGCAGGCTAACCAAAGTTCTACTCAAACACGTGACTCGTTACTCACGTGCGTTAAGTATTTTTTGCCCAGTTGGACACTTTTCCTCGTTCTTCAAGTTGTTTGCTGGTTGGTTGTTTGACCAGGTTATTTCGCGAATTAACAATGAACACGCCCAGGTTGTGCAGTCTATTTTTCAGTGCAGGCATTTTAAGTTATGTCCTTCCCAGATAATTGAGAATATAAGGTTTAAATTAAATGCTAATAAACATATATTTCAAGTAAAGAAGATGTTAGAAATATACTTAACAGTGGTAATTATTAATTAGCGATATTAGGTTTATATGTATTATTTAACACTAGTAGGTTTATAATTATTATTTAGAGCTATTAGGTTTATAATTATTATTTAGAGCTATTGGTTTATAATTATTATTTAGAGCTAATAGGTTTATAATTATTATTTAGCGCTATTAGGTTTATAATTACTATTTAGAGCTATTAAGTTTATAAGTATTATTTAACACTAGTAGGTTTATAATTATTACTTAGAGCTATTAGGTTTATAATTATTATTTAGGCTATTAGGTTTATAATTATTATTTAGCGCTATTAGGTTTATAATTATTATTATTTAGAGCTATTAGGTTTATAATTATTATTTAGCGCTATTAGGTTTATAATTATTATTTAGCGCTATTAGGTTTATGCATTCCGAAACTAGCTAATCTATGCAACTAATTCATTTCTAACACGGAATGCATATCAAGACTGAAATCATTCTCTTCGTGTTTAGATAAAGAACGAAGTTCTTGTATGCGTCAATAGATATATAAGTCCAAGTATGTTTCAAATTAATAGCATTCAAGATAGGCTGTACCAATTAGCAGTACCAAGTTCGATTACTTGAACAACTATCGATTGGTTGTTGTTATGTCATGCTTATTTTTATATTGCAATCTCGGTGTTCTTTGTTACAGCTATAGGTACCTAGGACGTCTACTAACACATGGTTGCACTGGGCGTGGGCTAGTGGTTAGTTTGCCGGTGTGTGAGTCCGAGGGTCCATGGTTCGCTTCCTGTTTCCTTTAAATCTCACTCCGTTTTAAATTAGGGCTATGCGCATATAGCGCTTTAGTTCCTTTGCTAGAGGCCCGGCATGGCCAGGTGGTTAGGGCGCTCGACTCGCAATCTGCGGGTCTCGGGTCTGAATCCCCGTCACACCAAACGTGCTCGCCCTTTCAGCCGTGGGGGCGTTATAATGTGACGGTCAATCCCACTATTCGTTGGTAAAAGAGTAGCCCAAGAGTTGGCGGTGGGTGGTGATGACTAGCTGCCTTCTCTCTAGTCTTACACTGCTAAATTAGGGACGGCTAGCGCAGATAGCCCTCGTGTAGCTTTGCGAGAAATTCAAAACAAACAAACAAACATTACCTGCTATCTGTTACATACTCATAATCATAAATGTAAGAAAATAAAATAAAAGCTGGTTTCTCTGTCATTCTTTATAAAGATTATCAGATGTTAAGTAGTTATACCCTTTCTCTTGTTACGTTCTCAACTGTTTCGCCTAGATCTAAACCTTAAAGTCGTGCAAGCCTTCAACAAGACGTACAGCTCGTTAATACTTCACTGCACGGGGTGCGTGGCTAAAATTTCGTGGGGGAAACACATGTCTCGCTTGACGGGAACAAAAATTATGTGAACAAGTTCAAGTCACGCCAAAGTAATACACGTATGAAGCGCAGCCCAGGAAGGACGTACTGTTCTTATATATATCTATGTGTGAGGTTTTATAACCATGTACATCAATGTGCTTGAAACAGGTATCTTAGACGTTAACAAGGAAAAACAAAAGTTATATCATCTGTTAGATGTTCGTAACAAAGATAAACTTAATTATTTTGGTATTTTCAATCTGAATGGCGACACATGGCTAAACGGTGTGGTCAGCGACCCCAGCGTTCAGGTACGGCTATCCATAATTTAGAACTGCTTATCAGAGAGAGCAACTAGTCAGCAAGCAGCATTCGCCACCTACTCTGATTTTAATCAATTTGTTGAATTGACTGCCACGGTTATAACACCCTCCACATCTGAAAACGCGGAGTGTGCTCAAACCTTGGAGTTTCTGATATGCAGCCCACGCCACTAGTCACGCCTGGAAGCCGTTTCTATTTAAATGTTTAAAATAATATGCATTTCTAGTTTATATATATATATATAAACTAAGTGGAAACTAGTATATCTTCACAGCTTTTCAAAAAGTTATTATACTATATGGAGATTAAAAGCTTAGAGTTAATTAAACCAGACATAAAAATAGATTAACGTAGTGTCTCTGTGGTATACTATATGGAGATTAAGAGCTTGGAGTTAATTAATCTACTTTTTATGTTTGGTTTACGCTGGAGGCTTTGTGGTGCTTTATATGGAGATTAAGAGTTTAGAGTTAATTAATCTATTTTTATGTTTGGTTTACGCTGGAGGCTTTGTGGTGCTTTATATGGAGATTAAGAGTTTAGAGTTAATTAATCTATTTTTATGTTTG
>NW_013665772.1:562728-567187 GCF_000517525.1 Limulus polyphemus
GTTACAATTGTCGTTATTAAAAGTGAGATATCCAAGAATTTGTCGATATTTAATTTGCTACTTTTTAACAAGTGCTATTATAAAAAGCGAGATCGTTCAAGCGAAGTTACGTTTTTCATGATAGTTATATACAATTGCGAAAGATATATCACCAGAAAAGGAATTGAAAAGTATCTTATTATTCATCAAAAAAATGTATAATATTTTGATACAGATAGCATTCCTCTGTCATTTGGTGTTTACATTTTAAATGGCATTTTATGTAACGCGTGGGCTAAACTCCCAGGTGAAAAAAAGTCCAAGGTCCAGATATGTTTGTCCCTAATACTGCCCTTTAACTAGAGGGAGGGAAATCAATCAACAGTGCATGTCGCCTACACGGCTACTCTTGCCCGAATAATGGGATTGATAGTCACAGTTATAGTGATTCACAGCTTATAGTGCGGATTTGATTTGCAGTAGCATATAGCAGCTCGAACGTTGGACCTTTCATCCGCAGCCCGGTGGACACGCCCGGATTCATTGACCATGTAATAATATAGTAACAAGCACAACTGCGAGTGAAGGGTCACGATAAAAGTGATAAACGGATATAACTGAAAATACAGCAGAGTTAAAAAATTAAAAGCATTACCCGTATTTTTCATGAGTTATCAAAAGAGTATTACAAATCTCATAAGACTCATCTATTTCCTCAAAGTAAAGCAACTTTGTTTGTTTGTTTTTTTACCTGTACTCAGTACGATAAATAAAACATTTACCACCCTTTTCTTTCTGTGGAAAGTTTGTTGGTCTGATAAATTGTGTTTGCTTTAAACTATACTAAAACTAAAAACCAATTCACTTCTAATCTTACCATGTTACTATCATTCCGGGTCTTAACTCATCGCTTTAATGGGTCACAAATATGTCTTCGTATGTGTATCTTTGGTTAAAAACCTAATGAGAAGTGGTGATGTTATACATTCATAATATACGCTACTCTACCGCTATTGTAAAACGATCAGAAAGTGTTATGAATTTCGTTTAACTTTAAGTATCCTATCCCAAAATGAGGCGTCTACAAAACCAATATTTTAACTACCATTTATCATGTAAAGCCTGGTGGTAATTCCTCATTTATCTTGGTTCATCACTTTACGTTTCCTTCGACTTTTATAATAGTTACATAAGGCTGCTTGAGTTTTCTTCTTCTTCTTCTTGTAAAAGATGATTTTCGAAGCACAAGAGTTTAGATCTTTAGAAATCACCACATTTTGTTGACTCATCTCTTCTTACATAAGATCACCGCGCTTTAAGTAGTAATGATACGTGGAACTAATTACCCATTAGACGAACACTGTGCAGCTAACCCTTCAGGAATAACGTTTTATTTTTGTTTTTTTTTGTTTGGAAATAAGGAAGAAACTGTTTCCTGTAACTGAAAGGTTTTCCCATATATAACAATTGTCTTCTCAAAAATAATCGTCTTCGAAGTATACTTTTTGTTTTCGTAACTTGCGTAGCGGTGAATACCAAGGATGGTGTAGGTTGTATGTTATTATAACTTGCGTAGCGGTGAATACCTAGGGTGGTGTAGGTTGTATTTTATTATAATCTGCGTAGCGGTGAATACCAAGGTTGTATATTATTATAACGTGCGTAGCGGTGAATACCAAATATGGTGTAGGTTGTATTTTATTATAATCTGCGTAGCGGTGAATACCAAGGTTGTATATTATTATAACGTACGTAGCGGTGAATACCAAGGATGGTATAGGTTGTATATTATTATAACAAGCGTAGCGGTGAATACCAAGGTTGTATATTATTATAACTTGCGTAGCGGTGGATACCAAGGATAGTGTAGGTTGTATATTATTATAACTTGCGTAGCGGTGAATACCAAGGATGGTGTAGGTTGTATTTTATTATAATGTGCGTAGCGGTGAATACCAAATATGGTGTAGGTTGTATTTTATTATAACGTGCGTAGCGGTGAATATCAAGGGTGGTGTAGGATGTATATCATTATAAGCTCAATTACCCAACTAAAAATCCACGTCGTCGTATTGTAGTCAATAGCACTGCAACGCAATTTAATGAGAAATAATTACTCACATAAATAAATACACGGATGCAACGGAACGACTTACATGTCCTCTGTTTGAGGTTTTTGCCTTAGCGCCATCTATTATAACAAAACATTATTTACTGGTGTTGTTGTTTTGTTAGTGCAAAGCTACACAACGGATTATCTGCACTCAATCCACCGCAAGGAATCTAACCCCGAATTTTTAGTAAAACTTACTGCTGACCGACCAGTTGACGTTTACTGGTAAGATAAATGGCAAATAATAATAATGATGATTCGTTATATATAAAATTTAAACCGTATTACTTTTCAACCAAAGTTGTTTACATTCTATGCATAACAAAAAGTTTGCGATAGGGACTGAAATATGAAATTAATTTGTTGAAACTTAATCTTTACTTATTTTGGCTCCCTAGTGGTGAGCAGAGCATAGATAGCCCATTGTGTAGCTTTGTGCTTAACTACAAACAAACCTTATTTCAAACGTTTTAAATGTGCCAATCAAAACTGTTCATGCAGTGGTGTGTTTGATTTCATATTTCAGCCAATTTTTAAACTCTATCCTTCTGTGAACCCGGCATGGCCAGGTGGTTAGGGCGCACGACTCGCAATCTGAGGGTCGCGGGTTCGAATCCCCGTCACACCAAACATACTCTCCCTTTCAGCTAACGACATTTGGTGTACTTAAAGGCAATATTCGGTCTTTACATCTGAATAGAAAAATTCTGTAATTTATTTTTAGGTTTTAAAATACGTCGTAGCTCAATATATGGATAAGTTCTGTGAACAAAACTGCGCATTTGACTTTTTTACTCGCTTCATAAGTTGTGCTATTGATAAGAGCTGTTTGAGAACATTTCATTTATATAATTTAGGGCTGCACTGCTTATAAAGATGACGATTTACCATTTCAGTTAGAAAATCATTTCTTTCTAAGAAGGTTTAGTGTTTTAAGGTTTCTGTCTTTTTCTAAAATTCTTGGTATTAAACAGCTCTAAACTAAAACTTAATTTTCATGAAAAACCGTAAATTTGGAATTTTAACCTGAACGGCATCTTGTACTCACGTGGACTAGAAGGTCCGGTCAGAAATCTCGTGGATTCAGATACAACTGTCCTAAGCAGAAGAAAGTAAGGTCCGGCATAGCCAAGTGGTTAGGGCGCTCGACTCGCAATCTGAGGGTCACGGGTTCAGATCCCCGTCCTTCCATGCTCGCTCTTTCCGCCGTAGGGGCGTTATAATGTGAAGGTCAATCCCACTATTCGTTGGTAAAAGAGTGGGTGGTGATGACTAGCTGCCTTCCCTCTAGTCTTACACTGCTAAATTAGGGACAGATAGCCCTCGTGTAGCTTTGCGCGAAATTCAAAAAAAAAAAACAATCATTCTGTGCAACAACTTGTCCAGTAATGGAATTTTCAAGGGAAAGTGTCCCACAACAAAATATTAAATATCCCTATAAATATAGATGCTGGAGGTATCCTCACCCACTACTAACTTTTAAAAATTTAAGAAAATAACTAAAATGGGATAGATAATATATTTTCTATCCAATTTTAGCTGTTTTCTGATTTTTTAAATTTAATTTCCCTGCTATTGACGAGTCATTTCATAACAGTTTTTGTTTGTTTTAGAATAAAGCCACATTTGGCTATCTGCTGTGTTCACCGTGGGGAATCGAACCCCGAATTTCAGCATTATAAGTCCGTAAACTTACAGCTGCCCTACCGGGAAATATTTTATGTTAAAAAAAAAGTAATATTGGAATATAAATTAAAAACGATTATAAGTAATATTACATCACGTATGAAGTTTTTAATTGTCGAATTTTCATAAATACACCTTATATATTTTATTCAATATACCACTGGTTCTATTTGACAAACCAACCAATAAACCAATAAGCATTTTAGCAGTACAATTAACACAAACTTTGAGGTATTATGAGGGCGCTACAGTCATTGCGATATTTATGCATAAATTAATAAAATATAAGAGCTGTACATTAATGACTTTTCTATAAACAAAAAATAATCCATAATTTTGCGTCAGATATAACGTGGATTTTTTGTTTATAGAAATGTCATTAATTTATAATTTGGTTTCCAACGATCGAAATATTTAATTTGAAGAGAGAACATATCCATCATTCTAAGGCTACATTTCTATTATTATACTCGTCATCAGATTTCACATGGAAATAGTTTTATGATAAAGATGCTAGCTATCATACTACCTAACTCTTATCTTACACCGCAGCTAATATTACACTGTCTCAATCTTTCTTATCTTACACCGCAGCTAATATTACACTGTCTCAATCTTTCTTATCTTACACCGCAGCTAATATTACACTGTCTCAATCTTTCTTATCTTACACCGCAGCTA
>NW_013665772.1:567940-569094 GCF_000517525.1 Limulus polyphemus
TATTACACTGTCTCAATCTTTCATATCTTACACCACAGACTTAGCTATCACACTGTCTTAGTCTTATCTTACACTGCAGATTTAGCTATGATATGGTCTCAGTAATATATTACACCGCAGACTTAGCTTCAATGTCTCACATTTTACAACATTGCAATACTTTTCAGAATCTGTATAAGTAACTATGACTATATCCTGCTATGCTAAAGCAAGCAATACTATGGTGATTGATCCTACAGGGCTACATGGGGAATCTGTAAATGTATATATTTTGGTATTAGGTATCGTTAGTATTGTGTTGCACTTTGACTTTGAACTAATGCAAATGGCTGAGCGTGGCCCAATGGCTAGAGCGCCGGAATCTGAATCTGAAGATCTATGTTTCACGCCCATTATCATAAAACAAAATAAAAAAAATTGCTCCGTACTCCGGAGCCGTGAGTGCGTTATAAGTGTGACTGTCACATCCCAGTATTCGATCGGATGGTGGATGGCGTTAACTAGGCTGCCTTCCCTCTAGTCTATCTCTTCAAAATTCGAGATGGTTAGCACAGAAAACTCTCTTGTAGTTCAGCGCGAAATTCAACAAATAAACTAATGTGCAAATCTCTAAACCGTAACTAAGTGGAAATTGGACAAAAGTTTTAATAACAGACTATTGTTCCAAGCTGGTAAAAAAAAATAACTCGGTTGATAAGAGCTACAAGTTCCTTCAATTATTTCTGTAAAAACACTTCAATTTCATTGAAGTTAAATAAAATTTATAACTTATTGTGCTTAAGTTAGTGGTTAAGATATCGAGCTATGGGTGGAAAGTCTAAGGTTCGAGTCCGCAACTTGCTGCTTTACATGCTCTGCACTTTCAACTGTGGATTAGTTATAATATGTCAACCAATCGCGCTGTTCGGTTAATAATAAACGTGTAACCAGACAGATGGTGCTGTTGAATGTTCTTTGGATTAGTTATAATATGTCAACCAATCGCGCTATTCGGTTAATAATAGACGTGTAACCAGACAGATGGTGCTGTTGAATGGTCTGTGTATTAGTTATAATATGTCAACCAATCGCGCTAGTCGGTTAATAATAGCCGTGTAACCAGACAAATGGTGCTGTTGAATGGTCTGTGGATTAGTTATAATATGTCAACCAAT
>NW_013665772.1:570094-580658 GCF_000517525.1 Limulus polyphemus
AATCGTACTGTTCGGTTAATAATAGACGTGTAATCCAGACAAATGGTGCTGTTGAATGGTCTGTGGATTAGTTATAATATGTCAACCAATCGTGCTGTTCGGTTAATAATAGACGTGTAACCAGACAGATGGTGCTGTTGAATGGTCTGTGGATTAGTTATAGTATGTCAACCAATCGCGCTATTCGGTTAATATTAGACGTGTAACCAGACAGATGGTGCTCCTCCTGGTCAGTAGTAGCCAAAATCAAAGATGGCCTGGAAACTTCGGATCTCTGGTCACTTAGAGCTTCACGTAAGGTGACATTCTGGTTAAAACTATCAAACACCAAATGAAAAAAATATTTTACTTCATACAAAAGCTTTAGTTAATTTCCCTAACCATTTTAATGGCCTTATTTCGACTTTTGCCACAATTTATCGATAAAAAATGAAACATTTTATGTGAATACCGCAAATTACATACGATACGTACTTGTTCAGAAAGGAAAAATAGATTTAATTACATTTGTATACTTCTAAAACATGCTATGCTATTACTTTTCTCCAAACTATGGAAATATTTCATAAATATCACAAATTTTGATCAATATGATATATAAATCTCCGAAGTTAATCAAAAATTCTATCAAATTCGGTAATACTTGGTGGGCATGTAAATGAATTACGTTTTATCTTAATAGATCTCATACAACAAACTATATATTTATATAGATGTTGTTAGTGGATCTCATCCAATAAACTATATATTTAGTTGGATGAGATCCACTAACAACATCTATATAAGTATAGAGTTTGTTGGATGAGATCCACTAACAACATCTATAATCTATATAAATATATAGTTTGTTGGATGAGATCCATTAACAACATCTATATAAATATACAGCTTGTTGGATGAGATCTACTAACAACATCTATATAAATATATAGTTTATGAGATCCACTAACAACATCTATATAAATATAGAGTTTGTTGGATGAGATCCACTAACAACATCTATATAAATATAGAGTTTGTTGGATAAGATCCACTAACAACATCTATATAAATATATAGTTTGTTGGATGAGATCAAACAAACTATATATTTATATAGATGTTGTTAGTGGATCTCATCCAATAAACTATATATTTATATAGATGTTGTTAGTGGATCTCATCCAACAAACTCTATATTTATATAGATGTTGTTAGTGGATCTCATCCAACAAGCTGTATATTTGTATAGATGTTGTTAATGGATCTCATCCAACAAACTATATATTTATATAGATGTTGTTAGTGGATCTCATCCAACAAGCTGTATATTTATATAGATGTTGTTAGTGGATCTCATCCAACAAACTATATATTTATATAGATGTTGTTAGTGGATCTCATCCAACAAGCTGTATATTTATATAGATGTTGGTAGTGGATCTCATCCAACAAACTCTATATTCATATAGATGTTGTTAGTGGATCTCATCCAACAAGCTGTATACTCATAATTTATATAAATGTTTATGACTTACAAAATATTTTTTTTATTGTTTTTATTCCTTACTGTCTGGGATGTTAAATGGAGTATTGTATGAGACATGCTATTTACATTATTTTATGAAAACAACTCCAGTAAAAAAGGCAATAAAACAAAGATTTCCATTATTGTTTAATATTTCATTTTACGTCCTTGTCAGGAATATGGTAATACAAAATAGTTAAACACAAGAAACACGTGCCTCAGTACTTGTTATAATATGCTCCTGGTGACGAAATAGGGCGAAATACTGAGCATTAAGAACGAAGAAAAAAGTTTTCTTTTATTCTTTTTTTACTGGAATTGTTGTCATAAAATTATCAGTTTTTTAATTGTTTTACTTTTTTCAGGAACCTACTAACCTGTTTATTATTCCACTCAATAAAAGCTTGCAAAGATCAATAAATATCATTGTATTCGACTTATTTACAGATAGTATTGTTTGCATGTTGAAGCAGGAAGGCCTGTCCTGTACTGTATGTCTAAGTAAAAAAAGCCTGTCTTGTTCTATTTGCCAAGTAGAAAAATCCTGTTCTATTTACCCCAGAATAAAGTTTGTTCTGATCTATATGTATAAGTAAGAAAACCTGTCCTGTTATAAAGGCCAAAGCAAGACGGTCTGCCTGTTCTATAAGCCAAACAGAAAGATTCAACAAAAACATTATTTGCCCAAGATGAAAGATTGTTCTGATCTATTTGTATAAGTAAGAAAACCTGTCTCTAATATTCGGTATTTTTTCTTTACCCCTGGAAATTGATTCTTCCACTCGACAATCTCATATAACTTTATTCAGCTCGTATAATACAGATTTTGAATAATTTACAGCGTGGTTAACAGTAATTGGTCTAAAGCCACTTTTTAATTTTTTCGTATTAAGTTCTCCCTTGTCAGGTCTCATCATCAGTTTAGTTTTAATCCTAAGTCGTGTATACTTTGGAATAACGGATTTTGTTTTTGTTTTTCACTCAATGCCTTAGGTATATTTATCCAGAAATACGTCATATGTAAATGATTGGGGCCACTTTCTTTTCAGTAGGACTAACCTAGAGAGATAAATGAAGTAACTATCTCTTTTACGGTTTCTAGTAGGGATACAGTATCGACGTAAAGTGAGATAAATGAGAAAATGTAAGAAGATATCATCTCTTCAGCAAGCCTGTGAAATATACAAAGTGCCTTTGAAACACATTTTCGAAGGGAACTTTTTGATGAATGAGAAAGATGCCCCCATTAATCACGAAAACCTGCTTACGTGAATCTTATGTCAAATCTTTGTTATGATCATAACCTAATTCAATAGTAACACTAACATTACCTAATCGCTCCAGTTCGTAAATTAAGTCGTTCCTCCATATCAGATAGTTTAAATCTTCTCTGTCAAGAAATACTTTATTTTTAAAATATATAGTTAGAACGTTTAGGCTAAAATTAAGAAGAGGTTAAAGGATATTTCTAATGTGTGTATATCAATGTATTCCTAAATATTATAACGTCTGATGCATTAAAAGTGCATTTCCGTGATCAAAGTAATCTTATCGAACCAATTTCTAAACACAAGATTTGAAATTTTCTCTTGCTGATATTATCATTTCTTGGCACATAAAAAAACACGAAATAAAAGTTAAACTCTAGGAGAGATTTCTCTGCGATTGATAAGCATATATTATGGACAACTTTTCGTGATTTTACATTGAAGGTTGCCGTTTATTTGTGAAAATAATATACAAACCTGCTCGTGCGACGATTTCTTAACCTACGTTATAATAATTCGTGAATATAGCTGTATATAATATGGTAAAAATGTAAAAAGAAACGTGTAATCGCTTCTTGTTTCTCTCATAATGTAGAGTAATTTGTAAATATTACAAAAGTGATTCCATATAGATTAAAACATACTTTAGGAACGTACTGCCCTTTCTTTCACAGAGAAAGGAATAAATACACGAATTTTCAGTATGATATCGATCATGGTTTTCTATTTTGATGTCCCCCAGTGGCACAGCGGTATGTCTGCGGACTTACAACGCTAGAATGTGGATTTCGATACCCGTGGTGGGCAGAGCACAGATAGCTTATTGTGTAGCTTTGTGCTTAGTTACAAACAAACTAATTTAGTTTGATTTTTTAAGACACCAACTGTAGTTTCGTGTCACTGAATCAACTAGAATCGGCACACGGGCGCCGTGTGCCAGTGCCTTAGGGACGCCTCTACTTTGAACGTAGCTTGTATACGCCACCCGAAGACGAGGGTCAGCTTAAACCGATGAAAAACCAATTGATAATTCACTTTATTTTTTACAAGATTATTTAGAATAACAGGCAGTTGTAGGTTTCTTTACATCCCATTTTTTCCCAGCAGATTCATTAACTTCCTAAATATACCCCATGTCTGCAGGCTTACGACGCTAAAAATCTGGTTTCGATACCCGTGATGGGCAGAGCTTAACAACACTCAAACCAAAACCATCCTAAGTATACACATTTACAGTTTGTTTATTGAACTGAACTGCTGTTCGTTACTTTCATCTGCCAATGCCCTGCGTGGCCAGGTGGTTAGGGCGCTTGGCACGCAATCATAAGCATCTTATAGTATTGATTAAGCTTGGCGATTAAGGCACTCGAGGGCTATCTGCGCTAGTCGTCCCTAATTTAGCAGTGTAAGACTAGAGGGAAGGCAGCTAGTCATCACCACCCACCGCCAACTCTTGGGATACTTTTTTACCAACGAATAGTGGGATTGACCGTCACATTATAACGCCCCCACGGCTGAAAAGGCGAGCATATTTGGTGGGACGGGAATTCGAACCCGCTACCCACAGATTGCGAGTCGAGCACCCTAACCACCTGGCCATGCCGGACCCGGGAAGTGAAATAATGTGAGCATGTCGGAAAAAAAAAAAGACAAGGAAAAAATAAATGCTAAAAGTGGAAAACCGGTGTATATTCGGCAAATGATGAATTGTTTAACTTTGAAACTAAAACCTTATCGTGAAAACAAAAAGTACAAACTTGTTGACCAACGATGAAAAATTCATGATGTTCACATGTTCACTGACTGAGGTTTCAAGAAATCTTGTGAAGTGACTAAATGATATTAGAGACTACTCGAGACAGCTACTTGTACAAATAAGTCCACTGAAAGAAATAGAAGTACGTTTAGGAAAGGAATAGACAATCGATTTTTTAAAAAACGTTTCTGATTAAACTTGAAACCAAGAATCTGTAGTATTTTTAGAGTGAGTTAAAGCTATGTCATAAAGTATGTTAAAGCTATGCCATAAAGTATGTTAAAGCTATGTCATAAAGTATGTTAAAGCTATGCCATAAAGTATGTTAAAGCTATGTCATAAAGTATGTTAAAGCTATGTCATAAAGTATGTTAAAGCTATGCCATAAAGTATGTTAAAGCTATGTCATAAAGTATGTTAAAGCTATGTCATAAAATACTTAGTCCAGCAGTGTTTTCAACATCGCCGAAGTTCATACCCTCTAAATTAACATAATAATTTTAGTTTTCTGAAGCTTTCAGTTTATTGCATGTTTGTTTATTTGTTTTTGAGCACAAAACTACACAATAGGCTATTTGTGCTGCGCTAACGACGGGTATCAAAACTCAGGTTTTTGCGTTATGTGCCTTCAGACTTACCTCTGAGTCACTGGGGGGGCATATGTTTGATATTTTAATTAAAGAACATTTGAGGAGGGTATGAATGCGAGAAGCTAAAGGTCATTTTCTTGTGAAAATAATTCAAAATGAACTCGTAGCTTGTAAATTCATTCATAGCATTTGTGAGCTTGAGCAGAAATATCACTCCATTATATCGGGTCGTACACCAGATGTCAGTCATAAAGAGCAGATGACAATGATTGGTTGGTTGTAGCTGAATATAGTCGGAGCTAACACTATAGATACTAGCCCTAATGATGGTAACCATGTTACCAAAACTAGTCGGTTGTACTACAAATAATAAAAATTGTGCCAAAAAAAATATCGGTTTTTATGTTTTTTACTCTTAATAAGTTCTGTAAAACTGAAAATCAGTGAACACCTTATGTTATTTATTGAAACAGGGGCTTTAATGGGGGCTGCTATTGCAAAGCTCCTACTGTAAAAATTGCATGAATTCGGACTCAATGTTGAAGGTATGAGAGGCAAGGCTACAACAGCGTAGCAAACATGAAAGACAAGAACAGTGGAGTTTAGTCTTTGTACCACACTGTGCTCCCTCTTGTTAACTAATCTTGTTAGTTAGGCTGCAATGTCTTTTTTTATTACACCCACACAAGAAATTTGTAACTATATTAACTGTAGTACCACTGTCAAACACTCGACTAGAAGCTTTGCATGCTATTATTCACCGAGTTACAGAAATATACGATGGTTTAGTAGTCTTAGTTGAAGACACAATATTCGTAGAAACAACAACAATAAAACGTGAAGTTAAGATTCACGAAGCTGATCTTCAAAGTCCTGTATTGTCTCGTGAGTTGGCATAATGTTCTTTTTCAAATGAACTTTTGTAGAAAATAAATCAAATCTGCTCTTTAAAAGAGTCTGGATGATGAGGGATTTGCAAGGACCTGGCAGTTTCAAAAGCACTTGCCCAAAAACATTGAGATTAATGTGAATTATACCAACGACAGATAGAAATTCGTCGAAACAATGATAAATCATGTGTTTGAATAAAAGATGAACCTATTCAACACCTTGTTTTTATCCCATTTTTCACACCTTGATGCTGATCTTGGTTGATTTTTTGTTGTTAAGGACAAAGCCACATAAGAGACTATCTGTGTTCTGCTCACCTCGCTACCGAAAACCACATTTTAGTGGTATAGTAGTCCTCAAACTTAATGCCAAATCACCTGAAGGCGGCTCTGCTCTTACATATCAACGATCCCAGTAAAGAAAGACTTAATGCTCTTGAGCTCTGTGATGAGCCCCTCAGTGGCACAGCGGTGTGTCTACGGAATTTACAACGCTAGAAACCGGGTTTCGATACCCGTGGTGGGCAGAGCACAGATAGCCCATTGTGTAGCTTTGTGTTTAGTTAATAAACAAAAAACTCTGTGATGAATTCAAGGCATTGCCAGTAATCATCCCATGAGAGATGATCTGGGATTTCTTCTAGCATTACCAGTCATTGTTCCTGCAGAAAGAAGCTTTTTAAACTTACCTGAGATCATCGATGAAACGGAATGCTTTTGTCAGTCGTTCCACCATGTAAATTAAACATCATATCGCTCGACTTTTAAAAAAAAACTGTTTATGTGTTTGTTTTTTTAGCTTTTGCTTTACTTAAAACACCGATAAACGAGCTTTAAATGAAAAACTGTGTATTTTTTGTTTTGGTTGTGTAAATGTTGCACTCTGCATTTTGGATATTTGATATCCAATGAAGGTTAATCAAATTTCATTTGTTTTATACATAGTTAATACATGCGTTATGTCCTGTAAGATAGTACCCCTTTTTTTACAGTGTCGCGTCATTTAGTCAGCCTTGACCTAAACAAACCAAATATCCAATTTGCATATTTTGCTTAGGGCGGAAACGACCCTAAGGGCAGCCACGATTGTAACTAACTAAATTCCAGTTACTAAGCTATTTCTGCATAATTCACAATAATATATTCGATGAGTGATCCAAATAATCAGTATATTTCATTTGAATAATGCACGATAACCTAACAAATGGGCTAAGTTATCGGCTAAAAAGTATACACTAAATGGCTGGTGTAACCTTATGACTTTGCTATGAAGAATATCACCATTTCAGAGATCTAAAAAGATCCAGCATTTCTGAATTCAAATTCGATTGCATTGAATTTCGCGCAAAGCTACACGAGGGCTATCTGCTCTAGCCATCCCAAATGTAGCAGTGAAAAACTAGAGGGAAGACAACTAGTCATCCCCACCCACAGCTAACTCTTGAGCTACTCTTTTACCAACGAATAGTGGGATTGACCGTTACTATATAACGCCCCCACGGCTGAAAGGGCGAGCATGTTTTAGCTATTCAACAGCACTCATTGTAAACTATTGGACTACTCTCGTCTGATTGAACGGTTGACAAACTATAGAGGGAAGGTAGCTAGTCAACAGTACTCATTGTAAACTCTTGGTGTGAACTGACAGACTATAGAGGGAAGGTAGCTAGTCAACAGCACTCATTGTAAACTATTGGACTACTCTCGTCTGATTGAACGGTTGACAAACTATAGAGGGAAGGTAGAAAGTCAACAGCACTCATTGTAAACTATTGGACTACTCTCGTCTGATTGAACAGGTGACAAACTATAGAGGGAAGGTAGCTAGTCAACAGCACTCATCGTAAACTCTTGGGCTACTTTCGTCTGATTGAACAGTGAGATTTGACCGTCACTTATAACGCACACATGGCCAAAAAGAGCGGCAATGGGACGCGAACCACGAACAGATAGTTCAGGCACGCTAACCACTAGGTCATGTCCAGCCACATGCTCATGTAATTATGATAAGCAGTATTTAGTTATTCTAACCTCACTTAGTTGAAATGTTGACCAATAAACTATTCTCCGTTATCATTACCAGTTTACTTGCTTGTTTTACGGTAAACTACAAAATATTTCGGAAATTTATAAATATTTCTTATCTCCTAATGGTAAGTTGTAATTGACAACAATTTGTTTGTTTGTTTTGTTGAATTTCGCACAAAGTTACTCGAGGGTTTTCTGCGCTGGTCGCTCCCAATTTAGCAGTTATAGAGGGAATCAACATCATCAACTCTTGGGCTAAACTTTACCAACGCAATGTGGGATTGATCGTCACGTTATAACACCCCCGTGGCTGAACGGGCAAGCATGTTTGGTAAGGGAATCGAACCCGCGATTCGCAGGTTTGAAATCGAGCACTCTAACCACCAGGCCCTCACGACAGCAAACGTGTGAAAATGTTTGTTTGAAGTTAAGCTGTGTCACTGGGGGGGCGTGTGAAAATGTAACTGTCAATATTAAAATAAAGCAAAAGTCCTTGCGCTAATTTATAGTTTGTCGTCGTGCAATCCAACTTTCCAAAACTATTTAACTATTCAACCAATACTCAGCTATATTAATCGCCACCTAGTGGAATCCAAATTCAACAAAACTATTTAGCTATTGAACCAATAGTTGGTTATTTTAGTCACCATCTAGTGGAATCAAAATTGACCAAAAACTATTCAACTGTTCAACCAACACTCAGCTATTTTAATCTCGAGAGCTCGACTCGCAATATGTGGGTCGAGGGTTCGAATCCCCGTTACACCCAACAGTACTCATTGTAAACTCTTGGTGTGAACTGACGGATTATAGAGGGAAGGTAGCTAGTCAACATTACTCATTGTAAACTCTTGGACTACTCTCGTCTGATTGAACAGTTGACAGACTATAGAGGGAAGGAACTAGCTACCTTTCCTTTATAGTCTGTAAGTTCACATTTTGGAACAAACAACTGAAACATTACAAGTACAAAAGCGTGGGTGTGGCTTAGGTATAGCAATAAGAAAGATTTGATCACCTTATTTTTTATAGCTTAAGAAGCATCTGATTTAATGTTTGTCCATCTACGAAAAAAAACATCTTTCACGTAGAGAATCATTATTAAGACTACGGTTTTAGTATCTAACTGCTATATTTCCATTTTTTCAACGATTTATAACTAGGACAAAAACAAAACAACGTGTGATATCTACGAATTACTGTTAGACTCATATTTGTTAGCCTGACAGAATCACATGGTTGCTTAGGCTTACGATACAGATGGCATGTATCATATTTGAAACCTGAGTAGTCATGACGTACGTTGGAATCACGGTTCGAGATGGGGTCGAGAGAAATAATCATCTCCTCTTTGCTTATCTTACTTTCTACGTAAAATAAGATACTATTACTTTTTATTCCAATTTTGTTTTGTTTTCTTTCGTCCAGTCCAACCGAGTATATGGATCTCAGTGGAGAATCCCCGCCTCCTCCCGACCACGTGTGGGGCCAACTGATTCAACTTAACACGGACTGCTCGCAAGTGATAGAACTCAACAGACCTGAAGGGAAGCCTTTTGGGTTCTTTGTGGCTCGTGGAAGGATTAATAACTGTCGAGGTAAGAATATACATCTCATTCGTAAGAGCAGAAACCAATCAAATTACACAGGTAAGAAATGAGATGTTGAGTATAAGTGATAGGGTTTCGATAAAAAATTAAGATATTAACACCTGAGGCGAGACCACAGGATGAAATTTGGTTTGTCAAATTAAGAAAAAATAAGTTGTAAAAAAATTCAATTTTCAACAATTAAACATACTACTTGGAAGTCTAATCAATACAAAGAACTAAGTGCTCGTCGTAACAGCGATGTTCCACGCTGAACCTTGGAACTACTTTCTCTGTCGTCGATCGTGCTTGTTCTGATAGTTATTATTACGCATTATTTATCCGAAACGGCAGTTGTCATTATTACAAGCTCAAGCCTCTGCTAAATACAGTAAGAGCAATTTTAGACTAAACAACTTGATGTATTTTCCAAAGACCTTTCACTGTTCATTAATATCCACTTACAAGACGACGTTTATACAGACTAAAGATAAGAAAGTACTTTGTAGCTGCATCAGGAGACGCGATAGGCATCTGGTCCATTCCAGTTTCTTCAAAACTGGTGTTGATGTCAATGAGTAAACGGAAGCTTGTGAACTTTTGGCCTGTGAGTTTCCACCTTGTTAACAGTACTAAAAGTGTCCGGCCTCATTATAATGACTTTTTGTGTTAGAGGTTTATCTGCTCCAGATTATGTTAGTGTAGGGTTTTGGAGCCTGTTCCTGTCCTGGACGGTTCTTGGAGAGTTCTCTGCTCTCTACGTTGATGTGGGGCTTCGGAGCCTGTTGCTGTCCTGGACAGTTCTTGGAGAGTTCTCTGCTCTCTACGTTGATGTGGGGTTTCGGAGCCTGTTGCTGTCCTGGACAGTTGTTGGAGAGTTCTCTGCTCTCTACGTTGATGTGGGGTTTCGGAGCCTGTTGCTGTCCTGGACAGTTGT
>NW_013665772.1:581614-583525 GCF_000517525.1 Limulus polyphemus
GGGTTATAAACATTTCGCCATTAGGTCTAAAATTTGAAGTATTTTTGTGAATAGGGTTGTTTTTTATTTATGTCGATAACCCATTGTTGTTTGAAAAATAACCTTTAAAGAGCAAATTTGTTTTTCATCTACAGAATTAAGCCACTTGTGTAAAATAATTTTTAGAGAAAAGAACACTTTCTCTAAAAATAAACGATTTATTAACATGCACAGCTACAAATCTCATAACGCCAGTAAATATTAGTATATTCCCACACTAGTACGTGTATACAGTTGAACGTGTACGAATATATGCCTGCGGTTAAAATCAGAAACAAGCTTATGGTCCGCACGCAAGAAGTAAATTAGCTGACGCAACTAAAACTGTACCAATTTACTTTGTTGGTTTTTGAATTTCGAATACTACTTATGTGTGGGCGTATAAAGGGTTGCTTGGGGAATAAAATGCAAGTCTATATAATTGGATACTAACTAGTCTTTCCTTTGACGTCTGTTGATGGGGATTGAACTATTTTGTTTCCGACAGCAAAGTACACACTTTCCACGTCCCTTTAAATCTTGAAGAACACTTTGTAATACTATTAAGTATATATTGTTCTAAAAGCTATAATTCTTGTCCTGCCCGTGGTGAACCATCGGTAAACATAACAACACCAACTGTAACTCAATAAAAGTCCCATACTTCATTTTAACAAGTGGGAATGGGTATGTTTCAGTGGTAAGTATACCGGACTTTGGTTCTGCAAGTCCTTGTTCGCGTCTGTTTACCGAAATAGCAAAAAAAAAACATTCTGCGTACTTTGGGGACACGATGCGTTATAAGGGTGATAGTCAAATCCCACTATTCGGTCAGACAATACTGTTCTACTCGTTGACAGTGGGTTTAGACGACTAGATGCACTCCCTCTAGTCTATCAGTTCAAAATTATGCTCAGATAGCCCTTGAGTAGCTTTACGCGTACATCCGAGTATGATCAATAATTTTAATGATTCATTGGTTAAGTTTTCTAATCTTCTACGCTCGCCATGACCTTTTAGATCAGCGATTGTTTGATAGAATTTTGTCTTCAAAGTCAACAACAATCCCAGATGACTATCGGACAAAACTCGGGTATTACTAGCAGCTTGCCTAAAGCCATACATAAATATATATATACACAGAAAACATTAATGTCTTAAAATCTCCTTCCTCCTACATAAAATATTATACTTTGTCTATAAAAGTTTGAAATAGACTGAAGCATTCTCCTCCCAACTAGTAACCTGACTCCATGCTTTTCGTTACTTATACACACGACAGTACTTATACATCTATTGTGTTGTGGAACTGAATATTAAGCTTACGCGATTCGTTTCGTGACTACGTTAACAAAAAACTCCAGCGGATTAATCAACACGCTTATCTTGTTGTTTCTGTACTTTAAAAAGAAATCATATGTGTGGTGTGTAAAGTTAAGATTTAAAACATTGTTCACGAATTCCTGAAAGACCAAAAGGAAGAAAACTCGTATTTTCTTCATAAAATCACCATAACTGTACTTTTGCAATATCAACTTACACGTGGTTGTTTTTTAACAAAATAACATAAGCGTACATACAGAACGCGTAGATAAAGTTTCATTTAAAAATAGGAGATATATATATAAAGTTTGTTAGACGAACTTCTTTCAGGAACTACAAAAAAATAAAAATAGTCCATTACTTCGAAATTTCCATTGTCCAAATGATATAGACACCTCGAAAAACAACGTTCAAGACATCAACTTAAGATTTTGTTCCCATTTTTAACTATATATATATATATATATTTTTTTTTTTCCTTTCAGAGATTCACGAGTCACGTTCAAAAATACTCTCAAAGGATACCGTTAAAAAACATACATTTTCTTTAACATTCAGTGACATCAATAA
>NW_013665772.1:583690-588264 GCF_000517525.1 Limulus polyphemus
CCCACGGCTGAAAGGACGTGCATGTTTGATGGGACGGGGACTCGAACCAGCAGATTGCGAGTCGAGAGCCCTAACCATCAAGCTACGGTAAGTTTTGTACACTAAGAGTCAACGAATAGTGGAATTGACCGTCACGTTATAAAGCCCCCACGGCTGAAAGGACGTGCATGTTTGATGGGACGGGGACTCGAACCAGCAGATTGCGAGTCGAGAGCCCTAACCATCAAGCTACGGTAAGTTTTGTACACTAAGAGTAAACGAATAGTGGAATTGACCGTCACGTTATAAAGCCCCCACGGCTGAAAGGACGTGCATGTTTGATGGGACGGGGACTCGAACTCGCAGATTGCGAGTCGAGAGCCCTAACCATCAAGCTACGGTAAGTTTTGTACACTAAGAGTAAACGAATAGTGTTTTTGTGTATTTTGTAAGTAATAACCTATTCCATTTTTTTCAAATCTGGCATGACCTAGTGGTTAGGACACTCAACTCACAATCTGCGCATCGGTGATTCGAATCCCGTTACGGAACATGCGCATCCTTTCAGCCATGGGAGCTTTGTAATGTAAAAGACAATCCCAATGTTCGTTGGTAAAAAGTAACCCAAGAGTTGCGGTCGGTTGTGCTGACTTATTTCGTTCCCTTTAATCTATAACTTGAAAACAAAGTACGGTAAGTGCAGATAGCCCTCGTAAAATTCAACAAATTTTTTTTATAGTGGGACAGGGCGTGGCCTAATGGTAAGCTTGCCATACCGCGAATCCAAGGGTCCATGTTTCGTGGGTGCGTTATAAAAACGACGGTAAAATCTCACTAATCGATAAAAATAACCGGAGAGTCGTCGGTGGGTGCTGTCGACTGGCTACCTTTCCTATAAGTCTATCAATTCAAAGATAGTTCTTGAGAAGCTTTTGTCTCTTTATCCGCCTTTCCGTGAGGAAAATTTTCCAACTTCTCGATCTCTGATCACCACGAAACTTTCAGGGGTTCTTGGGTATGCCCACTTTATATATTTTCAAATTTTTACGAGTATGACAACCATTTCAATTCGTCCGCTATTGCCTTATTACCGACGTCTCGAACTGTTGTGGTTGTCATGAAACTTCCAGGGATTTAGAGGTTATAACTCAGGTGTCCAGAACACCTAGAATGAAAATAGTTGCAACTAATGTGAATAAACTGACCAATAGGCGTGAGTTTCTAAAAACTTGTATGCAAGTATTCAGTGAGACCTGCATCGTGAATGACGCACATGCATGCCATCCCGCCATCCCCATGAAGCCAACGAAATCAATGCTGCGCGTGGCGCGGGAACTTTGCTATTTAAATTAAAAGTTGATTTTTTTTTATCGTCACCTATATAGTTAACTTATTTTTGGTTCACCGGTGAATAAACTGTTAGTTTACAGACTTACAACACTAAATTCCGGGATTCGATTCTCTGCGGTGGACAGAATGCACATGTAAAACAGGAACAGTAACTTACTTTTTATTACAAATTATTTATATTTACTGCGATGTTAACCTTCGAGAAATATGATCGTAATTAAACATCGTATTTACTGTATTACTTTATTTTTTTACCGCGCGAAGTTTAAATTATAAGAGCATGAAATAATATATACAAATATAAAACAAAGCAATATCCTAGCAAATTTTTTTGGTAGAACTAATGATATATATGAGTTGTTAAGTAAGTTTTTTTTTTTGGAGTTTTAATATTTTCCGTTACTGAAAGGGTTTGGCATGGTTCGATAGTTAAGGTTTTGAACACGCAATGTGCTCTCATTTTCAGCCTTGGGGAAGTTATAATATGACGGTAAATCCCACTATTCGTTGGTAAAAGAGTAGCCCAAGAGTTGGCGGTGGGTGATGTTTACTAGTTGTCTTCTCTTTGGTCCACATCTCTATTCGTTTCTGTCTCTTTTCTCAAAAACACTGGCTTTTAAAAGTATGTGAAAACTCTATTCTAGTAGTTTAAAGGACATTCATTGGTGGCCAAGCGTGGCCCAGTAGTCAGCTTGTGGAGCTGAGGTTCCATAGTTTGCGTCTTTCTATCGTCCACCCACCCCCAAAAAAAACAACTGTGCTCCACACTTTGGGGCTATGGGTGTATTATAAGAATGACTGTCAAATTCCACTATTCAGTTTGACACGAGTAGCCCAAGAGTTGGCGGTAGGTGATGCTCACTAGTTGCCTTCTCTTTAGTCCACTTCTAAATGAGGGGCGGCTAGCGCAGATATCCCTCTATTAGCTTTGTATAAAATTCAACAAACAAACAACCCGTTACTGAACAAGAAACAATGTCAACCGGTTGAAAACAAGCAACGTTTAACAAGAATAAAAATTTCGACTATGAGCCTTATATCTCAAAAAATTGTGGTTCGATCCCCACAGCTAATATTACGCATATAGTCATTTACTGCAGCTTTGCCCTAAAGCGAACCAACAGAACAAAAATTAATAAATGTGATTTATAATTATTTCTAACTTATAAACTCAAAACTGTAAGAGTCAAAAAATGATAAATAAACAATACTTGTGGAGGAAATTTTTTATCTTTTTTTTTACAGAAACGGTCTTTATTTTTATAAAAAGAACATCAAGAAGGTGAAGTTTCAATGTGACAAATTTTGCTCGTTATTCCCTTTTCTAAACGTAAAATATATACTCCCATCACAACCATTCCGTAGGCATATATTCCCTTTTCTAAACGTAAAATATATACTCCCATCACAACCATTCCGTAGGCATATATCCCTTTTCTAAACGTAAAATATATACTCCCATCACAACCATTCCGTAGGCATATATTCTCTTTTCTAAACCAATGAAGGGAATTGTTTGTTTGTAATTAAACACAAATGGGCTATCTGTGCTCTGCCCACCACGGGTATCGAAACCCGGTTTCTAGCGTTGTAAGTCTGCAGACATTCCGCTGTGCCACTGTGGGGGGGGGAGTCTATAGAGGAAATATATGTCATTGGTGTGGGGTAAGACGACCCCTTTGAGGCTCCACTGGGGACCATCTTACCCTAACCCACTTATCATAAAGCAAACGCATGTTACAAAAATTAGTGAACTTGTACTATGTTTTCCACAGCATATTCGGCTGTCTAAAATTCTTCATTGTTTGAAATCAACAAAGTGAAATTTACTGAGATATCTACTTTGTAAACATTAAAAACTTCAACGTGCTTATCGTAAATCAAAATTTCCATCATTCACATTCGCTGCTGTCCTCCATTGTATTTAGTTCAGAGGTCACATGAACAGTAATATACTTATAAATCACTCAGATGGCAGCACGTCACAACTGTTTACTTTTCTAATTTCATGCCTTTCATCAGAAATGAAATTATATATAAGATAAAACCCGCATGCGCATCAGAAATTAACCGCTTACTTCTCTAAATTGTATTTTAATACCTTTTTTCCGTTTTCTTCCTTTTTTTAACAATGACGAGCGTAATAAAATGCTTTATTTTTTGAATGGATAAAATCTGGAGTACTGAAGAGGCCAAGAGGAGTGGTGGAGAACCCTTAACAGTAGGAACTCTCTAACACTGGACGCCTCGAGTATGGCATTGTATAACAAAGGAATTAAGCAATATGAACTCCAGAAAGATAAACAAACAGATACATATTCATGTTTCGGTATGTAAGAAAACATATGCAGGATAAGTTAGGTTACCACATGTAATCTAAGTAGCACATAACACACATATACACCTGAAAAACTTCTGGAGAGGAAACCAACACACATAAAACTCCACGTGAACGTGGATAAACAAAATTACTAAAATATGTTCAAACACAGGAACATAACAGAACATGCTAGATTTTGTAATGCCTATCAATCAACAATGGTCTTTCATGCAAATGAAGATGATCAAATATTGCATTAGAGAAACTAAAAATGATTACAAACACAAGAAAGAGAGGGGGTGGAAATAGTTTTCTAAACAAGTCATAAGTACAATTCGGTAAAAGTTCGGTATCCCTGCTGTAACTTTTAAATAATTATCAACGGCACTTATTGGACATCGACCAGACCAATGACAACACTTCAATCAGATAATTGACATCGGCAGACCAATGATAACACTTCAATAATATAATTAACATCAGCCAGACCAATGACAACACTTCAATAAGATAATGGACATCGGCCAGACCAATGATGACACTTCAATAAGATAATGGACATCGGCCAGACCAATGACAACACTTCAATAAGATAATGGACATCGACCAGACCAATGACAACACTTCAATAAGATAATGGACATCGACCAGACCAATGACAACACTTCAAAAAGATAATGTACATCGGCCAGACCAATGACAACACTTCAATAAGATAATGAACATCGGCCAGACCAATGATAACACTTCAATAAGGTAATGGACATCGGCCAGACCAATGACAACACTTCAATAACATAATGGACATCGGCCAGACCAATTACAACACTTCAATAACATAATGGATATCGGCCAGACCAATGATAACACTTCAATAACATAATGGCCATCGGCCAGACCAATGATAACACTTCAATAACATAAT
>NW_013665772.1:589233-596839 GCF_000517525.1 Limulus polyphemus
CAGACTAAGACAACACTTCAATAACATAATGGACATCAGACAGATCAATGACAACACTTCAATAACATAATGGACATCAGACAGACTAAGACAACACTTCAATAACATAATGGACATCAGACAGATCAATGACAACACTTCAATAACATAATGGACATCAGACAGATCAATGACAACACTTCAATAACATAATGGACATCAGACAGATCAATGACAACACTTCAATAACATAACGGACATCGGCCAGACCAATTACAACACTTCAATAAAGTAATAGACATCAGACAGATCAATGACAACACTTCAATAACATAATGGACATCAGACAGATCAATGACAACACTTCAATAACATAATGTGTTCTAGAATCGATTTTAATTGATGTTCTCTAGCTTTCAGTTGTATGTAATTGTACATTGAAACAAAGTCCTAATATCTAGAAAGATCCTAAATTCTTCACTTCAGCATAGTCACAACGATTTAGTTTTCACTTTTTCAACAAAACCAACTACAATTTGGTATGCATTCTTGCCACTGTTCTTACGAAATATGCCCGTTTAGGACTTAAAGTTTAAATATGAAGATTCTTATAGTATAGTAACAGAATAACAAACGTAAGCCTATTTTAGTAGAAGAATTACCAGTTAAACTCATTAAATCTGTTCCATTCTCTTCTCATTTTTGACTTTTAAGCATCAAATTATCGACTTTGTTTTTTATACCTTTCACTACCGGTCGTGTCAACATATGGCATTATATTTACTAAATTTAAGTTTTTGCCGGTAAAAGGGCAGCGTAAAGAACTGGTCGAAATTTAGAAGTCAATCGCTCATTTTCTAAATAAAATACATAAACGTCTCCAGCAGTTATTTGTAGAACTAACTGCAGTATTTAAAGCATTGTTTGTTTACATTTGTGTGTGTGACCTTATAACTAACAAAATAATAAATTCTTAAGCAATTTGGTGCATTATAGTTTATAAAAACGTGTTTCAAATCCGTTGCGATCTAACTCTCACCAGTAATTTTAGGATTAAGTATGATGCTTGTAAATGCATTCGTTTCATAACTGGATTGCTGAACAGGTGTCCTATAGAACTAACTACAAGCGTAAAATAACTGGCTGAATTAATATAAAACACGTCTGTGACAGAGAAGACAATACCTCTAGAACTAACTACAAGCGTAAAACAACTGGCTGAATTAATATAAAACACGTCTGTGACAGAGAAGACAATACCTCTAGAACTAACTACAAGCGTAAAACAACTGGCTGAATTAATATAAAACACGTCTGTGACAGAGAAGACAATACCTCTAGACCTAATAACAATGCGTAAAACAACTGGCTGAATTAATATAAAACACGTCGGTGACAGAGAAGACAATACCTCTAGACTTAAGAACAATGCGTGAAACGACTGGCTGAATTAATATAAAACACGTCCGTGACAGAGAATACAATACCTCTAGAACTAACTACAAGCGTTTCAGCCAGTTGTTTTTTATATAAAACACGTCCTGTGACAGAGAAGACAATACCTCTAGACCTAATAACAATGCGTAAAACAACTGGCTGAACTAATATAAAACACGTCCGTGACAGAGAAGACAATGCCTCTAGACCTAACAACAAACGTGAAACAACTGACTGAATACACATAGAACACGACCATGACAGAAAGAATAATATTTTCGGTAACTTACAACTAAACTGACTTAACGACTGGTGGAGAATATGGAACATGTACTTTCATCCTGTTTACCCAAAGAAAAAGAATTGTTACACTATATATTTCATTCAATTACTTGAGATAAAACAACTAACGTTTTCTATTTAGGTCATCGGTAATTCATAATAAAAATCAAAAAAGTGCCAGGGCGTGCCTATCCTATTGAAAAAGTGCATGGGCGGTGTCTATGGCCCGCCCTAACAAAACTACACCACTCATAATCATAATAAATATTGAGTTTCAATGGCCATAATATTACAGTAAATACCCACTAAATTATAATATAGTAGCTAACCCTACAAAGACACACACACACACTATTTATCCCCATATAATTACATAGTATGCTCTCCAAAAAAAAATAATGTATCTCTCCGCAAAACAAGATACAAATTTTCTTCATAAAACAATGCAGCAATTGCATCCATAAAAACATTATGTATATATATATATATATATGAAACAGCTTTTATTTCCAATATGTTTTGTTTCTAGTTAAGCACAAAGCTACACAATGGGCTATCTGTGCTCTGCCCACCACGGGTATCGAAACCCGGTTCCTGGCGTTGTAAATCCGCAAACATATCGCTGTGCCATTTGGTGGGCTTTCCAGTATGTAAAGTCGTATATAGGTTCCTTCAAAAAGTTATACGCTATTTACCACAACTAAAGTACTCAGTGTATATCTTCACAAAGTTACATACTATATCTTCTCAAAGTAACACACTATGTCTCCTCAAAGTAACACACTATTTGTATTCAGAAAATTATATAGCATACATCCACCGAATAATTGGTTGGCTTCATAATGAACTACGTAGTAGGTCTTTCTTCAAACTAATACAAAATATATTCACTAAATAACATACTGTATCACTTCACAGTAGGTTACACAGTATATCTCCTCAAATTTACTTGGAATAGATCCACAAAATAACACATTATTTGTCTCCACGGTGGCTTATACGTCTCCTCAATGTAACTCGGTATAACTCCATTAAATAATATGATGTATCTCTTCACTCACGATGTTAAGAAGAAAACACGAAGGTTCAAAACATGAATTAGAAACAAAAATTCAAAAACCGATAACCTCAAAGTAACACATTAATTGTCTCCTCAAATTAACAAAGTATATGTTGGCATAAAGTTTTGTAGATTTTATTTTGTACAAAATGACATATTGTTTGTCTTCATAAAGTTAGAAAGTATGACTCCACAAAATAACACATTGTTTGTCTTCATAAAGTTAGAAAGTATGACTCCACAAAATAACACATTGTTTGTCTTCATAAAGTTAGAAAGTATGAATCCACAAACAAACACATTATTTGTTTCATAAAGCTAGAAAGTATGACTTCACAAAAACAACACATTATTTGTTTTTATAAAGTATGACTCCATAAAACAACACATTGTTTGTCTTTATAAAGTTAGAAAGTATGACTCCACAAAATAAAACACTACTTGTCTTCATAAAGCTAGAAAGTATGACTGCACAAAATAACACATTGTTGTTCTTCATATAGTTAGAAAGTATGACTGCACAAAATAACATATTGTTTTTTCTTCATAAAGTTAGAAAGCATGACTCCACAAAACAACACATTGTTTGTCTTTATAAAGTTACAATATATGACTCCACAAAATAAAACACTACTTGTCTTCATATAGTTAGAAAGTATGACTCCACAAAACAACACATTGTTTGTCTTTATAAAGTTACAATATATGACTCCACAAAATAAAACACTACTTGTCTTCATATAGTTAGAAAGTATGACTCCACAAAACAACACATTGTTTGTCTTCATATAGTTAGAAAGTATGACTCCACAAAACAACACATTGATTGTCTTCACAATAGGTTACATAACATGTCTCTACGAGCTAATACAATATTTATTTACATCTAACAATCCTATCAGCTGTGAGAATAGCATGTTAATTCAGTTTTGTTTTGTTTTTTAGTAAAGAGCGCTTCTCCTTCTGTGCGTAAAATCCATCAGCTAACTAAGTGTTAAAAAACCATCTAACATTACAATCAGCAGAGAAAGAGGCCTGGTGGCATGGACACTCAACTTGCAATATGTGTGTCGCACGTTCAAATCTCGCCACCGAACATGTTTGTTCTACCAATCCTACTTTTCGTTAGTAAACAGTAGCCGTGGGCGGTGTTGACTAGCTGCTTTCCCTCTAGTCTATCACTTCTAAATTAGGGACGTGTAGCGCAAATAGTTCTTGAATATCTTTGCGCGAAATTCAATAAACAAAGTCTGAGAAAGACAGAATGTAGTTTAAACTTACTAGCAAAAGTTCGTTCCTTGGTGAATAAAACCATCAAGCGACTAGCAATAAAAAAATCTATCATTGAACCCGGTAAGTTTTCATATGCCGAAATTGGGCTATATTTCCTTTCTGGCTGGTGTATCCTCCTGTGAAAAATAAATCGTCTGCTAATTAGCAAACAAATGTACGTACAAGCCTAGGCCTATTTTTGGAGTTTTCTGTGGTACTCCATTTATGATTTTCTTTATTGCAGTTTCTTCCTTCGTCTGACAACCAGTGTGTATGGACATCCAACTGAGTTTGAAGATATTTCATGTAAAATTCATTTATTTATTTCTCTAGCCGGTGTTTTCTTTCCTTGTGCACTTAAAATACAGAAGTGATCACTTTTATAAGATGAAATATAAACTTTCCTCGAATTTTGCGACGTTACAATTTTATTGCTGGCTGTAACAAGATTTTCTTTCAAGGCTGAATACGTATAACAGGCTTACGTGAAAATAAAAGAATGCACGATATAAAACAGGTACACCTAACAGTCTATAAAGTCTGGCCTAATTTTACAGGGTACTTTCAAAGAAAATATCTCAGGGGTCACAAACTTTATTAGCTACGAGTTCGTTTCAACTAAACCATTAGTTCAGCCCTCTGTTAATCTCCAGAAGCAATGTAGTATAACCATTTTGACGCTTATGGCTTGCCAACAATAATATGTATGATAACTAAACTTAATGTTACAATACTAAACAGGGCTCCGGCATTGTGTTCGCATGTATTGCGCTCATATTGAGATCAAGCAGGTCTACTGAATGAGCTTATTGCATGCACTGAGGTGATACGAGCAGCAAGATCATAAAGAAAAGACCTGCATTAAGAGCAAGCATCTGTGTGAGTGTTCTATTTATACACTGAGCTTATTATACCATATATTTAGCTTGTCAAGTACATAACGCACACTCTACTATAAACTAAATACTACAGCTAGATGTAGTTATTTATTTTTCAATTATGACTGAACATAGGACTGGTATAAAATGGATCTAAACTTGAAACTGCCTGATAGCGCCACAATGGACCAATGTTTACAACGTTTACAGCTCGCATATACAGATGGACCAATGTCTACAAGATTTAGAATTGGCATATACAGATGGACCAATGTCTACAAGGTTTAGAACTGGCATATACAGATGGACCAATGTCTACAAGGTTTAGAACTGGCATATACAGATGGACCAATGTCTACAAGGTTTAGAACTGGCATATACAGATGGACCAATGTCTACAGGATTTAGAACTGGCATATACAGATGGACCAATGTTTACAAGGTTTAGAATTAGCATATACAGATGGACCAATGTCTACAAGGTTTAGAACTGGCATATACAGATGGACCAATGTCTACAGGATTTAGAATTGGCATATACAGATGGACCAATGTCTACAAGGTTTAGAACTGGCATATACAAATGGACCAATGTCTACAAGGTTTAGAACTGACATATACAAATGGACCAATGTCTACAAGCTTTAGAACTGGCATATACAGATGGACCAATGTCTAAATTGAGCTTGAGTAAAAGATAAGTAAAACTTACAATTTTTACATAGTTAGAGATGGCTTCCGATGTCAACCTCAATAAAAAATTGACTTTATAATAATGACTAAGCGTTACAGCCAGTTGAGCTATTTACTTCAGCATATAATATTACTTTCGTAAATTTACCTTATTAAAAGGGATGTTACTCTCTGGTTTTCTCCTTCAAAAACTTTAACTGCAATAAACCCATTTTCGAGACTCACCCAGCTCAAATCTTCAAGTGTAGACAAAGGTCGATGTTATTTTACGTTTTCGAGTGAAAGATGAATTTATAGTTTGCTTGTTTTTGTCTGAAACTGAATGTTATATTGTTCACACGACTTTACTGTAAAATATATTTATTCTCGTTATTTTCAATAGTAAATGTTAATATTGAATGAATGACAGGTAAACTTCACTGAATGTTCAACCGTTTTATATTTTTCATAAATATTCCATGCTATACGCTTTATGTTTGTGTTAAAATATACTCCCGTTAAGCCTAACCTCTTCTCCGGGCTTTGTTGTATTTTGTTATTAAGTATATAACATGTACAGTGAAAAATATAGCGAATATTCGATCATAAAAAACCGTGAACGCATGATATTCAAGACTCTTTGCTTTTATAACGACAAACACGTTATCAGGCGCAGTATTTATTATTATTTCATGATTTCGTTGTAAAGCTTGCAAGCATGTATAACTAAGGACATTTTTGTTAAATAACAAGATATAAAACCCGGGTGTGTCCAGCCAGTCACAGTTTATGTGTAGGAATTTGAAAGTTATAACCACACTAGAAAACCATTAGTTGATTCCACGCTCTTGATTTTAACTACTTTTTTTACAACTAACGTTCCATATCAAGGTAAGTAACAGCTAACTTTCCGATTCAAGAATACTATATTTAACGTTCCAAGTCAAGGGAAGTAACAGCTAACTTTCCAATTCAAGAAGGCTACATCTAACGTTCTATATCAAGGGAAGCAACAACAAACTTTCAGATTCAAGGATGCTACAGCTAACGTTCCAAGTCAAGGGAAGCAATAGCTAACATTCAGAAAAAAGAATGAAAATATCTTTAGATTTGTATCTAACTAACCTTGAAAAGGTGGGAAACTATACTTTCAAATTTATACCTCTAACCCTAATAAGAAAAAATAACAATGTATTAAAGGGGGATCGTTCTATAAAGATTAAAAAGAACTTTCTGTAGAGGGGGTTACAATTTCATATAAAGGAAAGAATAAAGATAATATAAGCAGTGGTATATTATGTTTAAAAAGGAGTTACAGATCCCTTAGTGAAGGTAGATTGTGACAATCCTATTATGAAAGAAAAAGAGTCATTGTTTAGCCAAAGTTATTAGTACGCAGCTATATGGCCACGCCCAAACCATTAAAGTAATTTAAAGTAAAATTTACAGAAAATTTGAAATTCCATAGATAGACGTCATTTCCTAAGAAAATAGAATTGTTTGAAACTATAAAACTAATAAGAATATAAGTGAAATATACTATATAATCAGAAGTTAATATTTATCTTAACACATGTTTTTTTACATTTCTCACGGCCCTCTATGGACCTGAAGAACTGCGTTGATCATCAAAGGGTAAAATGTTTACAAAATAAACAGTAGTGGATATAATAAGCCTAAAATGCTGCAAGAAAAATATATTCCTGAGATAGAGAATTAAAAAAATCAAAGTTCACAGTTATATGGAGATGCGTTAGTCTACTTAGAACTAAGAGAAAATATTAATGTAATATACTAACAACGAAGAGACAACAATATACTAGTCTGTATATTATTAAGACACAACAATATTCTAGTTTGTATATTATTAAGACACAACAGTATACTAGTCTGTATATTATTAAGACACAACAATATACTAGTCTGTATATTATTAAGACACAACAATATACTAGTCTGTATATTATTAAGACACAACAATATACTAGTCTGTATATTATTAAGACACAACAATATACTAGTCTGT
>NW_013665772.1:597567-601985 GCF_000517525.1 Limulus polyphemus
TATTATTAAGACACAACAATATACTAATCATGCACGTAAACAAAGCGTTACGTACAAGACTGATGAATCTATAAAATGTGATGCAAACTTAATTATTTCAGTGATAAAAGATGAAATGTAAGTATGTTTTCTCTTGTTTAACAAAGATTGATACTACAACCAGAATGGGAACAATGAGAAGTAATTTAAACAAGCAGAGACTCGCAAAACATTTGAGGTCAAATTCATTCATTGTAACGGTACTTCTTTAAATACAGGATTTCTAAAACAATACAAAATTATTTTAATAGCAGACACCGAAATCTTATAAGTCCACTTGTGTTAGGCCTAACATTAGATAAGCCTTTATTAAGTACAACCTATATTTAATAAAGAGGTAAGTTAACACTGTAACTTGTGTACATGTTTTGCTTTAGTTTGTTTAGGGCTAAAACTTTACCTTACTTAGTACTGTTAATAAATAAACTTGTAATGCTACGACCTAACGTTAGACCTTTTTAAAAACTATAATAAGTTTTGAATATGTTTTTGTACAAAATGTCTACTAAAATATGTTAACGTCCGCCTTTTGTTTATATCCGTTGAAATGAAGTGCACGCGCATGCGCATTTGGATAGTAATGTGTGCGCGCTCATTTTCAGGACAGACAAAAACTGGGCATTAGTATAATAGATTATAACAACAACTACTGCACCCAATGTTTATAGAGATAGTTGCAAATGTAACCGCTTACAGATAGCAGTTGCATCTACTTCTATAGATACAAGATAAATAAAAAATTGGAAATTGAAAACCTGCAAATAGGGATCGTAAGAAAGTAAGGAAACAAGGCTGAAGATACTGTAGATATTGTTTACTCAAACTACAAATCCCTATTTTGACTCCACCAAATGTCATTCTAAGTAACAGCATGGTTCTATTAGGGTTTTGTGCAACTCCTTGCGATCCCTATTATGAACCATTATCGTGGTTCATGATGATATCCCAGACGCTGCATTTATTTCCTTGGTTTCACTGTATTAGTCTATGTACAACAAAGAGACGACATTACATTAGTCTGCGTACAATTAAGAGGCGAAAAAGAAAATATATCTTAGAAAACGTATTTCGTCAGATTTGAGGTGTTTCCAAAATTAATATTTAAGAAAGTGAGCTAAAAGGAATAAACATTCCACTATTCCTCTATAATTTTAATTCGTAAATATGATATTATTTCACGAGAATGGCGGGAGAGAGTGCGTGCGCGTCATTCGCCAACACTAAAGCAGTACAAAGGATCAAAAATGGAAATGAATGTGAAATTAGAAAATTAAAAAATGGATTTAAAAAGGGTGTTAGAATCCCTACTGGGTATACCCAAGAATTCCTGTAAGCTTCATGGTGACCAGAGGTCGGGAAATTGGAAACTTTTACCTAGAACATCCAAATAGACCTACAAACATAAGCCACTTTATATATAGACTGTAGTAAAAAATAATTAATTAATTAAGTATGATGTAGGGATGGCAATGCCAAAAAGTACAGAAACAAGCTATCTTATGATTACAAGCTTATGATTATTAGCCACTGTAAGACTGTATAGCACTGTTCAGTTTAAATGTTTTTATTCAATCTTGAATTCACGCAAGTGACAGGAATTCAACATATAGCTGTAAATCAAAGTTTTTCTTGGAATGATTTGGCTACTTATCTAGTGATTTTTGTATGTTTTTTTTGTAATCATGCCTACCTCGTTGCCCCCCAGTGGCACAGCGGTATGTCTGCAGACTTACAGTGCTTGAAACCGGGTTTCGATACCAGTGGTGGGCAGAGTACAGATAGCCCATTGTTTAGTTTTTGTGTATAACTTCAAACACATAAACAAACCTACCTTGTGTATGTACTTTTTGGCATTACCATCCCTACATCATACTTACTTTTTGCAACAAAAATTTATTGCTTGCTTTCCCTGTTTTTTAAACAATTTCATTGAATTAGGTTGATAAGTGAACATTTGTTATATTTTTATAATTCAATGGTAATATATATTGTTAATATAATATCACTTTTGTCCGGTTCTTCATTGCATTTGTATGATGACCTCATATATTGATATCATACCATACAATTGACTACAATAGATTATTAATCATTACTGGTCATAATCTTGACTTCTTAGGACTTAATGTTGAGGAACCTACAGTAAGGAAAGAACACGTGATCTGTGTATAGCTGTATCATCCCTATACCCATGTTTGTATTCTTTTTGGCACTGCCATCCCTACATCATTTTATACTTACAAAATATTGTTTATTACTTGTTTTGTAACTTTTTCCCTCTGACTAAAAGTTAGTGTATTCTATGAATGTATGTAATTAAATTTAATATTATGTATATTGATTTTTTTTACTCCTTCACTTCATACATAATATAGGGTTGGTTCTCTAAAGACCCCGGTTGTGTAGTGTAAAAACTATTAGGTAGTCTACATGTTACAGTCATCTAAATTTCATCTATTATTGACTGGTAATTACTGTTTCTTTTTAAAGAAACACCAGATTTCTGTAAGAAAGCTCACTTCAAGGGGTGATGATAGCATCGTTTACATAAGAGTTAGGACTTTTTTTTAACTTATACTGAGCACTGTGGTACTTAGTGTTCCCAGGTCCTATTAAAATGCTCTTCTGTTGTACTAAAGCTATTGCGAAAATTTCACACATTTTTAGACTAGCGTGGGAAATGAAAAATGAACACTTTGGAGCTTTAGCTGGTTCCCAGTTCTCCACTTTGCCAACACTTTTCAATGATATTGGGAGTCTCACTAGCTGTGAAACACTTGATAATGGCCATTAGGTACTCAAATAAGGCTATAATTCAACTTTAGCAGTTATTTATAAGCATCATAGGGTAATAGATTGAATGTGGCGGCCATTGTTTTCTCGGCCCATCCCTACATACTAAGCACTACGGTTTGTTTGTCTGTTTCTTTTTGGAATTAAGCACAAAGCTACACAATGGGCTATCTGTGCTCTGCCCACCACGGGTATCGAAGCCCGGTTTCTAGCGTTGTAAGTCCGCAGACATACAGCAGTGCCACTGGGGGGCAAGCACTACGGTGCTTAGTGATAACATACACGATTTATCTTCTCCTGGAGTGTTAAAATTGATGTAAAAAACCAAATTGAGGTGAAAAATTAGCGAAATATATATATACCCCGATAGGTCAGCGGTATGTCTGCGTACTTGAAAAGGAAAAATCCAGGGTTCGATTCACTGCAGGGGACAGTATGCAGTGAACACGTTGGGTAGGTTTGCACTAAAAAAAACAGCAAATGTATAGACAAAATAATAAAATATTCCTAAATAAAGAAAGGCACATTTGAGCTGCTAAACTTTAAAATATTTTAGCGTAATAACTGTAATAACAAAATCACGTAAACTTAAGCCAGAGAGCAGAAATATCAAACCACTCTCTGCTTCATGTTGATTTTTATATATCTTATCTTTTCTTCAGACAAGAAAATATGAAATATTGATGAAAGTTATACTATATGTTGTTCGATAACTTTATACAAACCTCTATCAATATCTGAATATAATTTTAGAACTTTAAAAAAAACACAAAAACATGCTTTTCCATCATTAAACTTTTTGATACTTCAGTGAACACTAACGAGAAAATGGCTACAAACTGGTTCTATACGAGAATTTTGAATCATAAAAATATATCTTTATATATATAATAAATCAATTATTACGTTTAACTTAAGAGTAAATATAGCTTTTGGTTTGTTTGGGACATCCAATCACAGCTACAAAATTTTGAACTGGTAAGTAAAAACGTTCAAACAATATGACTCACGAACCTACAATATCTTAGAGTGATGGATTTATAGAATGATCTTCTAGATTAAAATAACAGTGTTCTCTAGAATACTAACAAAATAGTTTGTTTCTATGTTTTAGAGCAAAGACACATTGGGTTATCTGCAGGGTCCACCATGAAGAATCGAACCCTGTATTTTTGCTTTGTAAATCCGTAAACTTACGGCTGTCTTCCTGAGAGGACAACAAAACAGGTTTTTCAAAACTAAATATCTTTCATATGAGTGAGACACCAGGGAGAACAAGGGAATATAGCTATCTGGCTAACTCAGATATGAAAGCTAAAGGAGGACAAGGGAATATAGCTATCTGGCTAACTCAGATATGAAAGCTAAAGGAGGACAAGGGAATATAGCTATCTGGCTAACTCAGATATGATAGCTAAAGGAGGACAAGGGAATATAGTTATCTGGCTAACTCAGATATGAAAGCTAAAGGAGGACAAGGGAATATAGCTATCTGGCTAACTCAGATATGAAAGCTAAAGGAGGACAAGGGAATATAGCTATCTGGCTAACTCAGATATGAAAGCTAAAGGAGGACAAGGGAATAT
>NW_013665772.1:602556-604495 GCF_000517525.1 Limulus polyphemus
AGCGCAGATAGCCCTCGTGTAGCTTTGCGCGAAATTCAAAAAACAAACAAACAAGGGAGGACAAGGAAATATGGCTACCTGGCTAACTCAGATATGAAAGCTAAATAGCCAGAATATGTGAAGGAATAGATTTTATATCTTTAGTTTTTAGTACAGAAAGCTTAAAAAGAGCTTAAAATGAGAGTCGTTATGACAAACGGAACCAGTAGGTATTATTAAACTAATACGCCTAGAAATCACCGTGTATTTCAGTACAGAATCTATGTTATAAAATGGCTTAAAGTCAATGACTGTGACGAAGTTTTACATTTTCAAGTATCATACACAACCTTATCGCTACCAGTTTGATGATTTGGTTGATGAAATAAAACAAATTGTGAGTAATTTGTTTAATAAATTAAATTGCCGAGACTAAATGCTTTGGGATAACCAATTAATATTATTATTACTGTATAAATCATTCATGTTATAACGACAGTCTATTAATTAAGAAATTCTATAGAAGTGTATGTGTGAAGTAGGTCAAAAATGTTCCAGTCAGACTCTCATTCGTATTATCAGCTTACAGCTAAAAACGAGTGTCGGCAAATAAGCTAAATATATTGATGTTACTACACATGCACACACACCCAAAGCATTAAAGTACTTCTCTCTGACTAGACTGGCTCGTGCTTAGGGCGGTGGGGCTATTAACTTATGAAACATGAATACATATAAACTTTAGCAAATTACCTCTTGACCCACCACAGGAAGTAAAGCCCCTTCCAATGGAGTAAGACGATGAAGATGAAATCATAAAGGACTCTCTACTGAAGATATAAGAGTCCATGTGATTAAGTACATACAAGTGAAGATCCAAACACAAACAAGTACAAAGAATAAGGCCATCAGTGAAATAAGTCTTGCAGTGAAGCCTTCTGCATTACACTTTGATCTGTCTGGGAACTAATCAATGTTCCATTGTTTGTATAATTTTACTAGCCAGTACACAGTGTTTAGTTTTCCTAACAAGTAACAGTGAAGGATAACAGAGATATAAGCAAAAATAACGATGTGCAGAAGCTCTGGTGCGGCACGTGTGGCGAGATTTAGGCTTCCTAAGAAAGAAATACAAAACAGAAAAAAATAAACGGTTCATGTATAGACACGTTTTGTTTTAGTTGTTAAGATTTTTACCACTTTGTTTTCATGATGATTATGAGAACCTCTAAATCAACTTTCTATATTGTAACGAATTTGTTATTATATATTTATTTTAACATCAACGTTTGTTTAGATTAAATTTATATTTAGAAACATGCGTAGCTTATAGCGTTAAATATGTATTGCGAAACACCCACCGATTCTCCGAAGTTGTAGAAGATTCTCGAGAGTAAAAATCAACAATATTTGGGTGTACGTAAACGCTTTAATTTGTATTGTTACGTAATCTGAATTTTCTAAAACGCCTCCACACGGCTATAAATATAACCAACGCGACGCGCCAAAAAGAAATAATCTATTAGTAGTTCGCTATAGTTGGTGTGCTATAAACATTGGAAGCTATAACTGTGATTGTTATAGCGCTTATCTTATAACGCTTATAACTTCAGATATTTCACCAGGAATATTTATAAAGTTCGAACGTTACAAACCATTTAACTTCAGTGGATTCTCATCGGACAGTAATACTTTTACGAAAACATTACCTAACGTCATCGGTTGAAACTCAATCTCTAATAGGCGTATGAATAGTGAAGACTACAGGGCTAGCTAGCTCCCTGTAACTTGTAAGGGAATTATACATACGTCAACTCGTAATCAACTCGCTCATCTGAACCGTCAATAAGATATCAAAGAAGTTCCAACCAGAAAGAAGACTTTATATTGCTTGTAAGTTTGTGAAACTTTTGTTTATAAGTCATTGTTTGTAATAACTATTTGTAATAACTGTTATTGT
>NW_013665772.1:605330-608839 GCF_000517525.1 Limulus polyphemus
AAATCCAAAGTACAATTTAACTATTAAATTTAAAGTATCATTTAATTCAATTTCAGATCATTCGAAATTCTAATACGTAACAATATCTTCTTTTTTAAAATAACCCTTTCTGTTTTGTTTGCTACCTAATAAACTCTTTGCTTCATTTCATTTCGTTTCTACTGTTCTTGATCAGGAAATGGAGGCGTGGGTTCTGTGTACCTGGTTTGTTGCTGACCCACACTTTTCAGTGGCCGGTAGGCAACAGTATAAAATAAGCTTTGGTATCACCGCTACTTTGATTTTACGGAAACACAACTTTTATATAAAGTTTCATGGGTAACAAATACGTATTTTATTTCGGTCCTCGTGGTTTTTATAAATGTAAAGTGCATCATAATTTACGCATTACGTTATATGAATCAGGAAGCGAATGCTACCTCCCACTGTACATAAATTCTTAGATCGTAATTTTTATACATGGTACTGAATGTTTGTGTCCTATTTTATGTTCACTGGCTTCGTGAAGCTTTGACTCATCCTTCTTACAACGCTACCGTACATTGGATGTACAGTTTGTTTGTTTGAAATTAAGCACAAAGCTACATAATGGGCTATCTGTGCTCTTCTCACCACGGGTATCGAATGGGCTATCTGTGCTCTGCCCACCACTGATATCGAAACCCGGTTTCTAGCGTTGTAAGTCCGCAGACATACAGCTATGCCACTGGGGGGCTGGTTGTAAAGTCTCTAAATTAAAATATAAAATTACGTGAGCTTGTGATAAGTTTGGGGACATTTTCTTCCCTAAACACTAATTTTAAGATATAAACTAGATAACCAAAGACAGAAAATCTTAGATTATGCAACATACACTATATACAAAACACTGACAAATAATCAGATGCTGACACATAGAAAACAACAACAAAAATGGGAAGTAGAGACAGCACGTGCTTCTCATCATGATTTGCTATAATAGTGGATATCCCGATAGGGCGTTAACTTTTCCTGCACAGTTCTATTTTTATACAATTGCTTACGAGACTAAGTAGCAGAAGAATTAATCTTTTTTTTATTATTTGGACTTTTTCGGTCGTTTAAGAAAGTGTAACGTATTACCTTTTCTTTAGATGATCGCAGAATCGTCTACCAGTATTGACAGAAACATTTACTCGGGTGTGTACGATCTTTTCTTGCTTGCGAGTCCAGAATGAGACACGCCTAGCTAAGCCTTGCAGTCGTAACAAGGTGATTTTTCTCAAAGTTTAAACGTAATATATAAAATTAATACCTAATTTTTTTTCTCCGGTAATAAAAGCCTTTTCCTGTGTCAGTTTTTCTTCTATGAAATGTTAAAACACGCCTTTAATAAGTTGCCAGAACAGTTTTTAATAATAGTTTCTAACTGAAGTGATTTTTTAGCGTTTTTTTTTCATTCAGAATTTCACATATTATTCTTTAAGTTTCATATAAGTATGTGATTAAATATGTGTGTGTGTATGTTTAGTATGCGTTGTTATTATGGTTGTTTATAACTCACTTGTTCACGATATTGTTACGTCTCTGGTCGTTTGTTAATTTCCGGTATAAATTCTTCCCGAGGAACTTCAGCGATACAAGTCCTTTCTTAAATAAAACTAGTTTATTATTTCTCAATACAACTTTGCAATGCACAGAATTTCCGCAGTCACTTGCACTTAAACACACGCTATAATTCACAACGATTCACGCACTTCACTTACGGTCACTACCGCTCGCTTGACTCAATTATCTGTCTATCTGCAATTATTGTCTCCGCTTTATTTGCCGGGCTTATATACTAAAATAGATGGCGCCTAGAAAAGACTAGAGTTGCCAGGAACAGTCATGATCCTTCTAGAAACTACAGCGGGCATGCTTCCAGCGTCACGTGACTTCCGCTGTCGTAACAATATGTTTGTAAAACTAGTTTGCACATGTTAAAATAAAGTTCCATACAAAATATTATTGTTATTTATTACGTTCGCAGATTAATGCGCGCTTCATTAAGTGTTGCAAAAGAAAGTTTACGTAACATTACTTATGTAAAATACATTCTGTAGGAATTAATCTTAGCACTTCGCTGTTGTTCAGTAGAGAAACTTGTTACCAGCAATGTTAAAAATTATATTGAATCAACTATAGGATCTCACACTGTGTGCCCCTTGATGTTTATGTTCAGAAATTTAAAGATTTTTAACATGACTCTCGTGCGTGTGTTGAGTGCAGTTATGTTGACGACTTACGTGTTTGAAGTTTGCCGCAGATGTCCGAGCATATTTAGGTTACTAGTATAATTAAAAGGTCTTGGTATATTACAGTCAACTTAAGCACAACATATATTATAGCCATTGAATGACACAACTATTTTTATGCTCTCTCTCTCTTCTCATTACTTTACACATTACTGTGTTTATGTAAGCGTTAAAATTTTAGTCTTAACTATGCAAAATGATACGTTGCAAGTAATGGCATTTTTAATATAAAATTGTAAAATCTACACGTGGTTGGTCTGCCCGTGATAATATATCTCTATAACAAAGATTTGGATCAAACATTTTTCATCTGTTTGTATTTTCTGGATGTTATTGAGTTGTTGTTTTTTTGTTGTTTCACTTGATCAAATATATTGTTAAATAAGGTATTTTGATCGTTGTAAAGCACAAAGTTTACACAATGGGCTGTCTGTGCTTCGCCCACCGCAAATATTGAAACCAGATTTCTAGTTTTATAAGCAATGAGTTATCGCTGAGTCACGGGAGGCTTGTTTGTTTGTTTGGAATTAAGCACAAAGTTACACAATGGGCTATCTGTGCTCTGCCCACCACGGGTATCGAAACCCGGTTTCTAGCGTTGTAAATCCGCAGACATATCGCTGTGCCACTGGAGGGCGTCACGGGAGGCTAACTGAAATCAGTGAAGAGTTTTATGGTGAATGTTCACGACGTTTTTCCGCTTGTTGAAGAAAATACAAATACTCTTTCAAACAATAACTGATACAGCAAATACAGTCATATAGGCACACGAAAAAGCGCCCTCTGGCAATAAAACATATAAAAAAACAATGCCGAAGTTCCTACAGTTAAACTTTTAATTATGCAGTTTTAATAACACTAACTTAAATACAAAATCACCCTAGTCTCAACAATTATGCTAAGGACTTATAAGGCTAAAATGTGGGGTTCGATCACTACGATTAGCAAAGATAGCCATTTTTGCAGCTTTGTGGTTAACAACAAACTTTAAATACTTTTTTTATATACAAAAAGAAATTATTTGACTGCAAGGTCCTCAGGTGGGTCAGCGGTAAGTTTACAAACGTACAATACTAAAATCCGAGGCTCAATTTCCATCGGTGTACACAGCGCAGATAGCCAATTGTGTAGCTTTGCGTTAGACTTTAAAATAAACAAAATAAGCAAAAACATAAATGCATATTAGTGCAATAATCATTCTGGAAATAAGAAGTAAATATCAGAATTGTAATACAAAGACCTAAAAAGAGGCCC
>NW_013665772.1:608860-611569 GCF_000517525.1 Limulus polyphemus
CAAGACATAAACATGTTTTACAAACTAGTGGCACTTACCTAGTGGCAAATATATAGCTACAATAGTTAATGAAATTCTAAAAAACTCTAAATTTATGTGACCTTAATAGGGTTATTTTAGTACTTCAAAGAGCGTATTTATTTTGTGGAGATGTAGAAATAAAAAAATTTCAAAGCTAAAACGTTGTCTACTTACTATCGATAGCAATTCGAAAAACAAGTAATTTCTTCATTAACTAAATATTAAGAATTAAATAAACTTTAAAAATATTTCTCCCGAAAGCTGTCCGAAGGCCGCCTGGAGGAGTCACCTGTTTTAATCATTCGTACCACTATACAGCAGTGTTATGTCTGTGAGTCAGTCAGTAGACACTAAAATTATTTCACATAAGGGACGCTTAACGTTGCAGTTTGTACTGTGGTGACGTCAGTAAAACGTGTGCATGCCATAAATCACGAGTATAATTATGCGCTGTGTAGGCTACAACACAGCATGACATAATAACATCAAAAGCAAGAAATTAAAAAAAAATATGTGTTACTCTTTCTTTTGGTTTTGTTTACTCTTAAAAAAGAACACTTTTAAGGGCCCTGACTAGTTATATTTACTTACATGTATACGTTTAATACCAAGTTCGCGTTGATGGAATTCGTTTTGTTTCGTTATTATTATTGTTTAGCCTTGGTGGCTATAATCTGATCTTTATTCAAAAAAAAGTTAACAATAAACTAGAACAATTTGTATTTTTCGTTATTTTATAATGACAACACCTCTTTAGTTGGCGCCTATATGGATGGAAATTGGTGGGTTCTCTGGTTTTCGAAAGGTCCTCTTCTGTGTTATAAATTTCAAAGCGAATGATAAAGAACCATTGTGTTATTGTGTTATCACACTGGTGCTATCTACCTCAGTTACGACAAATCATAACTATTTCCTGCTATTTATAGGGGACTTTTATGATCTATAAAGGTTAATAACGTTAGGTTTAAACACTGTAGATTTGCCGATATTTCAACTATTGCAGTCTCTTAAAATATAGACTGTGCGAAACAAATGCAGTGTTCAATTATCGACTGTAGAGGGGGCTCTAGGAAAGATTTAAGGATCATTCAGATTGAATATATTTGTAGTCGTAGTTCAAAGTTCCTTTGTAGATAATTGTACTCCTCCATATGCATAAACTGTACGAAGAAGATTAATTAGTACTTTTACACAAGTATAAAAAAATGTCCTGATTGTAGAATCAACAGCAAATCATGTTTGAAGATAAATTTTTAAGTGTCATAGAGAGAGAGTGAAAGAATTTGCAACTTGGAAAATATATTTCTGTAACTTACAACTTCCTTGTTTACATAAAGTTCTAAAATAATACTTATAGATTAACACAATGGTAAACGCTGGTCTACATGAGTATTAATATTTCCCTGTGCCAGAGCTCTGGATTTCGGAGACGGTGAACCGGCTTTGAATCAGTGCGATATCATAAAAATGTTCCCCGAATTTTAAGGTGTGAATTGCGTTATAAGAATGGCAGTCAATCCCTTATCGTAGGTCGGGGTTGGGGGGTATAAGTGCTACTGACTGTCTGCCTTACCTCTGGTTAGTAGCTCAAAATTAGGGTCGGCAGCAGGTAACTTTAATAGCTTTGCCATAAGTACAGAATACAAATACATATTTCATAAAAATAATGAACCTGGTAGTGTAAAAATGATTTTTGCCCTAACTTAATAAATATTTCAATAGCTATATATAAAGTAGTATCAACATTACATTTATGAAAAACTTGTATTTATAATTTTGCAGAAAAATGGCAGACTCGCTATGACATTTTATTTGATTTCGTGTATTGTATCCACAAAAACTTTGTATGATTTTCATTGAAAAACCAATATTTCGTAATGGAAACTTCCCTTTGTTAAAAATTGTAGGAGAAAAACAAAATGGACACGTTTAGTCTTTTCTCAAATTCCTCCCCCCTCTCCTTGGCACAGCGGTAAGTCTCAAGAATTATACAGCTAAAGACGCGAGTTTCGATACCCGTGGCGAGCACAGTACAGATAGGCAGTTGTGTGTAGCTTTGTGCTTAAAAACAAATAAAATACATTAAAAAATTGTTTATTTTTCTTCAGAGATTTGGTGACTAATTCAACAGGTTATGTGATTCACGAAATATATTTATTTTGATTTCATAGTATTTTTAGCTAATCTCTTTTTACAAGTTCACGGTAGCCTAATCATTTGTTTTTCGTGAATATACAAGAAAAAATTGAAAAGGGGGAAACATCCAGTGACTAGGATACCACTAAAAAGTTTCAACTAAGTTTTGTGGTACCAAGTGTGTGTGTGTCTGTTTTCTTATAGCAAAGCCACATCGTGCTATCTGCTGTGTCCACCGAGGGGAATCGAACCCCTGATTTTAGCATTGTAAATCCGAAGACTTACCGCTGTCCCACCGGGGGACTTGTGTTACCCCAATATGCCAAATTAGCAGCATTTTCTTCTCCTCCAATATGCCAAATTAGCCGCATTTTCTTCTCCTTCTCCCCAATATGCCAAATTAGCAGCATTTTCTTCTCCTTCTTCTCCCCCAATATGCCAAATTAGCAGCATTTTCTTCTCCTTCTTCTCCCCCAATATGCCAAATTAGCAGCATTTTCTTCTCCTCCAATATGCCAAATTAGCCGCATTTTCTTCTCCTTCTCCCCAATA
>NW_013665772.1:612494-615706 GCF_000517525.1 Limulus polyphemus
ATATATATATATATATATAAATGTTGCGTCATCGAGATCACGTGACAATTCTCACGCCCTCTTGTTTCTAGAACTATCCCGTATCTTGGCGAATGCTCTAGTATTTGCTAGATAGGGTAGGCTGGTATATAAAAGAGGGGAAGGTAATGTGTGTATAGACAGTGAGTAATTGATCTGCAGTCAGAAGTATTATTGAGCACGTTCGTTGTTATAGCGTTTGTTTAGCGCGATTGTCGAAGTTAAGTGTATCGGTAAAGTTGTATTCGGAAAGAATAAACCAGTTTTATTAAGTAAAGAACTTGTGTCGCTAAAGTTTCGTCGGAACGAAGTTACGGAAAGTTAATTAACAAACGGAGAAGTAACAATATTTTTATATAGACGTCTAATCACGGGCGAGACTACGCTTCACTTTTAGTATGTCACCTTGACCCACTTTAGGAAGGACAAAGAGCACTTATTTATTTAGAACAAAAGTTTCTAAAATGTTTTAAATCTCTTACTTTCAAAGGCTTGGGCCTCACCTGTGTCACCATTGGGGCATACATAATATCAACTGAATAGTTGCTAAGCAACGCAACAGACTTAGATTACAGGAAAGCTTCACAGCGAAAGCAATAAACATTATATATGTTACTATGGTCACCCTGACGGAAAGCAGGCCTCACTTCCTTCACAGTTTTTCCTAATAGACTTCAAACACGATAGAATAGCAAAAACAAGATAAGTTTTTCACTATAATCACAAAAAGGAACACATTTACAAGTTTATATGGAAATATGCATGGCAGTATTATATACATAAACATTTTAAAATAAATATTTAAAATACCGTAAGATATAAGGAGAATACTATACAAGTAGTGCACGCTAGTAGTTATTCTTAGAAACACATTCTACCAATCTTTGTTTATTTTTTTGGTTGTAAAAAGAAATTAAGTGAGTGTCATTCTATTAACTCTGTAATCAAACGTTACACTTCTTCAAATAATAAAAATAAGTTGCATAATTGAATAGGGTTGTTTGACCATTTATTTAACAACAAGTAAAAGCTCGGAATGGTCAAAACAGAGGAGAAAACTGTCGAATATGGTGTGATTTTACTAAATGCTTTCAACAGTACACTATGATTCCAAAAACTGTGTGCCTGAAGATCGTCCTCCGGATGAAATTGATAAAAGTGATCCAAGCTACAACTTCTCTACCTTCCACTCATCCTTGACCCAGATTATAAAAACCTTTAGTGTTTAAGACTGAATACTAAGTCAATGGATAGGAATCATGGCAGATGTATAATGTGCCCAAAACATACTCTGCTAACTGTTTTACCACTTGAAGCAGGAAGGGTAGGAATCATGGCAGATGTATAATGTGCCCAAAACATACTCTGCTAACTGTTTTACCACTTGAAGCAGGAATTTTTGCTATGCACAATATCGTAATCCCTGTTGGTACCCTGTGATACAATAGTCACCTAAACAGGAAGTATTTTCTACCTGTCTTCTTCTGCCAAGTGATGGACGCGAAAATGAAATACCATACTAAATGTAATACAATGATTGTAACTGGTCTTTGCAAACAATACGTACAGCAGCAAAAACAAATCAGGTGGAACAGACTTTCATAGATCTAAACAAGATAAATTATGTTCGATACTTTAATAGGAGTGGGCTGGACAAGTTTCAATTTGATGATCTGACTTTCAGGATTCCATCTTTGAGGAATATCCCTGTAAGATGTGTTCGAACCTGTTTGGGGTTTGTTTCTATAATTCTATGTTAGGAAAGCAATTTCGGTGTAAATAAAATAATACATTGAACCAGTTCTGCTTTAGTGATTTGTTCATTTGCATCTTAAATTTGGACGTGTCAGCCACCAAGAATTGACATCTAATCATGTCCATCCTTTTCCGTGAGATCCTATGGAGGAAAGAAACAATGATGTTGTCATCTTAGTTCTAGATAGTACGCTTTTTATATACAGTTAAATGCTAATTATATCTTTCATAGGTGAATTCACAATATGCACAAGCGGTAATTTGTCAAACCAATGTTCGTTGTGTCCACTTAAAGGTATATTGTATCAGTCTTTGGTTCATATCTTGCTGATGACAAAATAATTATGCAAGGGACTCGAACCCCGTATTTTAGCATTGTAATTCCGAAGACTTAACGCTATCCCACCGAGGGGACTCTCATCACATGTTCCAAAATGATGTTGAAAACATTGGTAAATGGATACAACCACATGATTTGGCTGTCTATCAACAGAGGATTGAGGGATGTATCGGATCTTCTTTACGAAACGGATGTAAAAATCAAGACACCATTCTTCCTGTAAAAGAAGTTTAATCGGCATCCTACAGAAAAACAGAAAATTTTCAAGATTTGTCACAAAAGTGCGTTGGGTAGTACAATCAATAAATGGTCACATTAAATAGGGAATATGACTGTGTAAGGTATTAATGAACCTGCCAACTCCTTTTATATTGGATTATGTGAGATGTAACAATTATCTTTGTAACTGATGTCAGCCTTTTCCCGTAGAAACAGCGAGGTCTGCTTTCCCACGACTGATGCTCGAACTAGTAAAGCAGCCCAATACACCCCAGCAGATTCTAGAACCTGAAGGTTTAGCACGATAGAAGTCGGTGTTCAAAATGATTGAAGAATGTAATGTGGTTTTGGATCTTCCACAGTTGATTGCGGTCATATTCACTGGTTGTGTATACCAGTTGAAGCAGGAGGTGGCATACCTACAATAACATCTGTCTGAAGTTGAGCTGTATGACAAGTGGTTCAGTAGTGAAATGGGTGGGTTTCTGCATGCAGTGATTCAGTTTCGACATATTTCAAGTGTACTTTCCCTGGGTTCAACAAGTTAACCCGAGTTACTCAACTATATGATAGCCTGTGTCGTGCAAGTGCGAGAACAGTGGAGTACTGTGCACACGTAGCGTCAATTATATGGTTCCTCCTCAGACTCATAAGATCAGTGTCCATACCTAAAGGTGTTCTGGCCGTCACTTCCATCATCCATACCACTTCCAATTGAAAACAACTGAAGATGAAACGGAGATACTTAATATACACGATATGTAAAAATGTGCCATTTTATGGGCGAATCGTGGATTCTTCGTTCTTTGTTTGTAATTAAGCACAAAGCTACACAATGGGTTATCTGTGCTCTGCCCACCACGGGTATCGAAACCCGGAT
>NW_013665772.1:616313-617388 GCF_000517525.1 Limulus polyphemus
TAAGTCCGCTGACATACCGCTGTGCCACGGGGGGGGGGGGGGGGGCGAGTCATAGACAAGATAAGTGATTTTTTGGCGTTTTTAAGATTTTAAACATTCGTTTGATAGCGAGAACGTTTGATAAAAAATTTCATCTTATACTTTTATAATATAAAAGTGGACTAAATTGTCCTTTGTTAGGTTGTTTGAACTTGACATAAAGTTTCCTTTGCGAAATTTGGCGTCAATTAATTAACTACATTATTGCCCCGGTGGGTCAGCGGTAAATATACAGACTTAAAATGTTAAAATCTCGGGTTCGTTTCCTCTCGGCATACAGAGCGCAACAAACCTACTGTGTATCTTTGCGCTAAAATAACAACAAAATTGAGTCTACATAAAGTGGAATAACTAATGACTATTTTCGTTAAATTATATCAAGTACAAACTGTTACCCAATTTGAACATAGTAGGTGTGAGTTATTTTGTTCGTTATTAATCACCAAAGCAACACAGTGGACTATCTGTGCTCTACTCACCGCGGGTATCAAAACCCGAATTTTAGCGATGTAAGCTGCAAGACTTACCGCTGAACCCCTGAGGGATATGTGTTTGTTTGTTTGTAGTTAAGCACAACGGCTATCCGTGCTCTGCCCATCAGGGGTATCAAAACCTGGTTTTAGCGTTATATGTCCGCAGATTTATCGCTGAGACACTGGGGGCGATAGGTGCGAGTTGAAAAATAGTTTGGTTTGTTTTGAATTTTGCGCAAAGCTAAACGAGGGCTATCTGCGCTAGCCGTCCATAATTTAACAGTGAAAGACTAGAGGGAAGACAGCTAGTCGTCACCGCCCACCGCCAACTCTTAGGCTACTCTTTTACCAACGAATAGTGGGATTGACTGTCGCATTATAACGCTTCCACGATTGAAAGGACGATCATGTTCGGCGAGACGGGAATTGGAATCCGCTACCTGCAGACCGCAAGTCGAGCGCCCTAACTATACACCTGGAAAAAAGTTAAGCACCCCCGCGTTTTTTTCAAGTGATTCAGATTCAACGTTCTTGTGACTGATTATAAATTACCATTCAATCTA
>NW_013665772.1:618388-621301 GCF_000517525.1 Limulus polyphemus
ATATTAAAGAAATAAAAGTAATTATTAATAATAACATAAAATATTTACTACGAGTTTCAAAACGAAGAAAATAAATTCTTATAAACATCTACATTTTTTAACAAATTTGGCAATCACATTCGGGTGTTTTAAAAACCCTGTCGTATAATTTATCGGTTCAAAATTACTTTTTTCCCCGTATCTTTCACTATCTGAAGCTATACATTGATATTTTCATCACTGAATATGACCAAAGAAAAGTATTTTGTGAAATTACTTTCAAGGTAGTTTAATTTTCATGATATTGCCTGGGAATAATAATATCAAATTATAGTTGTTAAAATTTAACTAAGGTACACATTATAAGTCATTCAGTGTCCAAAATAATTTCACTGGTCGTTATATTTCTTAAAATTCAATTTAAATTTTATATGTCTAATAATTTAAAATTAAACGTACTTTCTGTATTCAACTTAATGGCATGTCTTCTTTCATAAATGTTTAATTCATCATTTAAACCCAATTTCTAAAGCATTTCTTTCCCAAGAATTATGGTATGTGTACAATAAAATGTAGAAAATCCAGAAAAAAACTCATACACGGAATATATATATACAAATATTTTGTTATTGCCATCTAGTGCACGATTATTACATTTCATATTATTTCAACCAATAGTTCTCAAACTTTTCAGGCTCGAGTACCACTTTTTGTTTAAACCTTTTTTCGGTACAAACCCGGGCCTAATTAAAACAAATAGAAAACCTCAGTAGCAAAAATTTATATTTTTAACACTTGCCTATTAATGGGAATTATGTGTCTGTCTTTTCTGGCATAACTGAAAATATCTGGTGTGATTTTCGTCAATTTGAAGGGAAGAACACAATGGCAAGTTTATGGCTGAGAAGGGCGAGTCTAGAAACTCGTGAATCTCAAATCGATCTCATTACAAATTTTATAATTTTTACGTAAATTTTTTCGCATACCACCGACATTAGCTCCAAGAACCACCAGTGGTAGGCGTACCATAGTTTGGGAAACCACGATTTAAACCAAATATACATTCCAGGGCCAGTAAGTGTATGTATATATTTTAATTTTAAAATATGTATATAAACCATTACTATTTTTTATTTCAGATTACTTTCTAAATATTATAAAACTATTAATGCTTTATTTAAATGTGTTTAGGATGTAGAAAAAACACAAAAAAACATTATTTCACAAAATATTTTTATTATAAACTGATCCCTAAACTTGTTTACATTTATATATATATATATAAAATCTCTCCACAAAAAGTTCCAGCTTCTGTTGCACTTTAAATATCATGTTCTTGGTCACCACATTCAACTTGGTTAAGTTATGTATTCCTGATATGAAAATACCTTGTTAACAAAATTAACCATCATAATAGTTGAGAATCTATACCTGTTCATATAACATAAATGGAAATTCTTTTTGGGGGCAAATCTATTGGTAGTAAATTATTTTTTAAGAACTTGATACATTAGACAAATCTACTTTTACTACCTGGTTCCATTTATAAATAATATTTAATCTTATACATGATAATAAAAATGATATAAACATGCATATTTTACATTAACCAACTTAAAAAATATCAAAGGCAATGACTAAATGTTTTTGCTAATAAAACGCAAAGAATTGTCTAAACTATGTGCAAAAAGTGCTATTAAATAATATTTCGTTAATCAAAAAATATGCACATCATTATAATCATCAATTTACTATTAGTAATAAAACTTGAAAAAGTGGGCAAAGGATGATCCATTATTATAAGTTACATACACCAGTTCTTTTTTACATTTGATAAGAAATATTCATTTTCAGAAATGAGTACAAATATATTCTTTGTGGAACTTGAGTAAATTAAGAAAAATTCCAAGAGCAGAAATAAAAATTTATATTTAACATCTTGGTCTACAGTAAGAAAACTATAATATACCAAAATGAAAATAATGATATGCATAACTAAAACATTGTAAATGTCAAGTATGTTACGAATAAAAATCTACAGAGCATAAAGCTATACGTTGATTACAGATGGGCATGTATGAATATTTTAGAAGACTTAGAAATAATTAATTATATTCTTATAGTAGACTTCGAAATCATACCCTTAAAGTAGACTTAGAAATCATACCCTTAAAGTAGACTCAGAAATCATTAATTATATCCTTATAGTAGACTTAGAAATCATTAATTATATCCTTATAGTAGACTTAGAAATCATACCCTTAAAGTAGACTTAGAAATCATTAATTATATCCTTATAGTAGACTTAGAAATCATACCCTTAAAGTAGACTTAGAAATCATTAATTATATCCTTATAGTAGATTTAGAAATCATTATTTATACCCTTATAGTAGACTTAGAAATCATTAATTATATCCTTATAGCAGACTTAGAAATCGTTAATTATATCCTTATAGTAGACTTAGAAATCGTTAATTATATCCTTATAGTAGACTTAGAAATCATTAATTGTATCAGTAGACTTAGAAATCATTAATTATATCCTTATAATAAACTTAAAAATCATTAATTATATCCTTATAGTAGACTTAGAAATCATTAATTATATCCTTATAGTAGACTTAAAAATAATACCCTTATAGTAGACTTAGAAATCATTAATTATATCCTTATAGTAGACTTAGAAATCATTAATTATATCCTTATAGTAGACTTAGAAATCATTAATTATATCCTTATAATAAACTTAAAAATCATTAATTATATCCTTATAGTAGACTTAGAAATCACTACTTATACCCTTATAATAAACTTAAAAATCATTAATTATATCCTTATAGTAGACTTAGAAATCATTAATTATATCCTTATAGTAGACTTAGAAATCATTAATTATATCCTTATAATAAACTTAAAAATCATTAATTATATC
>NW_013665772.1:622169-635748 GCF_000517525.1 Limulus polyphemus
GACATCTTATTGAAGCATAAGATATGCTGCAAAGTTCCAAGCTAGATTACTTGAAAACAGCAGATTCCACTGAGAGTCTTCTAGCATAGTTGCAACCTATAGATGTGACATAGCTACCAGAAATGACCTGAAATGTTGCCGTTGGCGTCAAATACAGAGCTCCACACACTCAAACATGGACAACTTTGTAGTTCTAATCACGCTTGGGAAGTGGAATGCCATATGAGATTCATCTTATATGAAAGGATCCATCTTGGGGCACTAAACAAACGATTCAGTGGGGCGAATATCCAAATGCTCCGCTCCCTGTCGACAATTGACCTTAAATCTGAAAAGTTTTCAGACTATTGAACCCACTGCAGCCCAAGGCTGAATCTTGAAGACACAAATGGAAATGAAATAAGCTAAGAGAATAAATGATCGTTCAGGTGCGACATTTGGAGCAGTCGAGGAGTTTACAGAACATCTTAAACCCCTATTTGTGGCTTTTGCTGAATTTGACAAGATTATAAAGATAGCAATAACTCTTCCAGCTAGCACAGCCGGCTGTGAAAGGAGCTTTAGCAAGCTAAAACTGATCAAAAATCACCTTAGAACCAATATGGCAGATAAGAGACTGAAGAATCTGACAGTAATTGCGTGCACAAAGAACGTGCTCTTTTCCGTTTGTAGATGGACTAATGATTTTGTCAGTGGCCAGCATGATCACGTTTGTAGATGGGCTAATGATTTTGTCAGTGAAACATCTGAAACTATATCAAATTTTTTATTATGGACACTAGAGAAATTTGACTTATCTATGAAATGTTTCACATTCACTGGTGACAACACAAACGTTAATTTTGGTGGTGTTAATAGCAAGGAAGGCAAAAATGTTTTTTCATCCTTGAAGCAGGCTCTCAACAGGTACAACATTGGTATCGGATGTCCTGCACATATTCTCCACAACTGTACTCAGCATGGTTCAGACTTATTGAAAGTTGATGTTGAAGTGATTGCTTTGAAAATATTTAATTATTTTTCAATCTACAACGTTCATACAGAAGCATTGAAAGATATTTGCGAATATGTAGATAGTAGCTATCAACAGCTACTGAGCCACAGTAGAACCAGATGGCTTAGCTTATTTCCAGCAACAGAAAGAATTTTGAAATTGTTTCCTGTTCTGAAAGAATTTTTTTTATTACTTAAAGAAACATCAACTATGAGCAAAAACTTTTTTGAAAATGTATCTACAGTTTACACATTCACTAATGTCCGTCTTCCAGTTCAAAATTGAAGCCGTGGAGCGAGAAGAAAATTCTGTCTTATAAACTATGAACTTACCCCAATCAACAATGGCATCTTGAAAGCTCGATTAAGTGAAAATTTTGTTCCAATGAAAGTTAGAGAACTCATGAAAAATCTACATCAGACTAGAGAAAAAACAGTTAGTCGTCACCACCCAACCCAAACTATTGGACTACTCTTTATCAAGAAATTGTTGGATTGACCATCACATTATGCCTCTATACCTGAAAGAATGAGCATTTTCAGTGACAGATTTCAATACTGCGACAGGCCCCCCCATTTCAATCTTTTGTCTCCCAAGCCCGACTTATTAAATGTGTTAAACAATCTTGATTAATTATGCTACATGAAATTAAGTTCCTGATGATTTTCAATAAATTAAGAATTTATTTGACCAACCATATAGCAAAAACTTTCAAAATGAATTTTTTTTTTCCTTAAAAATTGTTATAAATTGAAAAACACTTGTGCATGTGCGTTTCATCAGTTTAATGAATAAACAGCTTAATATAAACATTAATCATGCAAAAGCTCATGCCAGAAAAAATACACATGCAAAAAGGAGAAAATCAATTTACTGGTGCACAGTGCCTACAAACTGAAGAGAACATACTGTCCATTGTCAGCTGAAGAGTTAGTATTTAGTGCCCTGTTCTGCTGAAGAAGGTACTGGACTGACACAAGGATTGACATTACCCTTTTTCCTGCTCGAGCAAAAGAGAAATATGAGATTCTCCTTTCCTACAGTACACGTTCCAAGCCGAAAACTACTGATAAAATCTTGGAAAAAGTGGCAAGTAAGATTAGTGATAATTACAGCATAAGTATTAAATATTTTACAATCCACGATATGTGTATCTGTAACTGTGAGTTACAAATTTACACGTTAGTATGCAGTTATCAAAAGTCACAACTACACAACATTTCTTATAAGAAGTACATGATAACAATCCACTTAAATATAAATGTCCTGCATTGTAGTTCTAAAACACTTACTTGCCATCCAATTTTTAGTTCAATACAATACATTTCTTATAAGAAGTACATGATAACAATCCATTTAAATATAAATGTCCTGCATTGTAGTTCTAAAACACTTACTTGCCATCCAATTTTTAGTTCAATACAATAGTATGACTACTTACTAACATAATGACAAATAAATTCTACTTTTTAAGATTAACACTGGAAGATTTAAAGTTTGTCAAAATGTACACAACTTTTAAAAAAATATTCAATATTTATCAATATATAAAGTTTTCTATATTTTTACTAATTTTTACAGTTAATGGATGACCTAACTAAATTATATGCAATTCCTCTATGGATATCTCTCTCTGCCAATTACGTTTTATACCAAACAGCCATTACATTTATCCTGTCTATGGAAAAATCTTAAACTTTAAGTAACATGCATAAAATACTTGATTTTTGTGCTCTATACACTTTCAGTTTCTTCAATTATCTTAACTTGTGCATTGACAAGCTTTTTTCTCATCTACTCGTACATTCCCGTTCATTCATTCCTTCCAGTTTGATGTGAAATTAGGAGTAAAGAATCAGAAAAAAATATCACCTCTCTTTTGTAAAAGTATCATAAATCGTGTAGAAAAACAAATCATTTAATACCTTGGCTGCATGTTGTAGATAAGATTATTAGCTCGCCGTCTTCTCTCCTTGGCCTTAGATATTTCAGAAAACAGGCATGCTGCAGCAAAAACATGAAGAAAGAAAGAGATTACTGCTAAACCATAGGCCCAGGAAAGATGATTGAAGATGGGGTATAGAAGCCAGGATCTGTCAAAACACTTTCCTCCAAAGACAGCAACTGACAGAAACACTGGTAAAGCTAAAAGTAAATAATTAAATTATCACTATTTTATTAAAATACATTTTATGTAAGTAATTATAATATTTTTATAACAACAAAAATGACCAGAAAAACATTGCTAACATCAAAAAAATTGTTATACTGGTAAATAAAAAATAAGAGACATAATTCTTACATGTAAGAAAGCTGAACAGCTCTGTTACAATAAACAGGAAAATTATAATGAATCTTTGTAGAATGGACAACAACTGCCTGTTGTAGAGACACAAGTCTAAAAGACGATGTTTCATCTTCAGATCCTGAAGATGATAGGCTGAAGACTTTCAAAACATTGTCCTCTACACTTGTGTCTCTACAAAGTTTCATCATGAATACTCTGCCTAAACAATCTATCAAAGAATAAGGAAAATTATACTTAAAGAATCTTGTAACCGTTTCTTTGTCAAAATGAATAAAATTAAGCCACATGTTTATAAATACTCTTGTTAACTTCAAGTGTTCAATTCAAAGTATCTTCAAAAGAAACAGATGAAACACAGTTTATTTGGATAAAAATATTTATACCATGTACACATCAGTTATATGTTAGTTAAACTGTTAAAATTTACCTCAAAATTCTATTGGCTCCTTTTCACATAGATAAATACCCAACAATAGTTTCAAACATTCTCCAATAACTATTATTAACTCTTTTTTCTCAAACAACACAAGTATTCCTTTCACACAAGAAGTTAAATTTTTTTTCCAAATGTCCATACCCCACTTTACACTTCTCACTTCCAAAACTCCTTTTTACACATTATGGTTCACTCACTAAGACCATTACATTCTTCACAAACTAGAAGCCATTTTACAGTATTACTTTTTCCTACAATCTTAGTATCATCAGCAAATTTAGAAATTTGACATATCATTACTAAAAATCATTAGCTTAAAAATAAAGTTCAAAATAAATCCTAGTTAAATACATGTATCATAGTCACATTCTTTTTTATCAGAAGAATATCTATTAATAACTTCCATTTCCTACCACCAGATCAAATATTTATTCACTTTTTAACAATTCTACCAATTTAGTAAAAAATCTAACTTACTGCTTAACCTTTTGCTACAGATGCTTTATTCTCAGTTTCCCAAGCCTTTTCAACAATAATTAAATTTAAAGACAGCTCTTCTAAACTTCTGAACAAAATTTTGTATTTCATTTTCCTTAGTAAAAAAAATTCTGTAAAATGTTGTTGGATACTCTAGCCATGTTCTATTAATCATAAGTTCCACTTGACACCTCTTGAAGATCCAATACTATCTTTAATTTTCCCTATTTTTTGAAGTCAGAAAAAGCAGGAAAAAAAAATTCAAGTTAAATCTGATTCATATTCATCTTAAATTCCTACAACCTTTGAACATGTGAATCAAATAAATGTAACCCTAATAATATAATAAAAAAAAACAAATATTAATGTTCAAGCTTTTCTGCATAACTCCAAGTTCTTTCTATTAAAATAAAGAAGCCTAAATTGAACACAGCATTTTAAAAGGAAGGCCTTACTAAAAACTTTTACAATAAAAAATAGTCTTTAATTCTTAAACTTTAGATTTTGTATATATATATATATATATATACACACATGTATATAAACATCAGAGCCAAAGTAACAGTTTTCCTTACAACTAACACACTACCAATAATTATGAACATTTATCCAATTTGGGCAGCAAGTACACATACTTCACTTCTCAAAATTGTGAATGTTAATCTAAACTCTATTACCACATATAAGCTTACATGAACATTCAATATAATGTCAATTAATAATGGTTTTCTTTTTTAACCAGCAGCTCTCAGTAAATGCTAAATAAAGACAAAGATACAACAATTAATTCCCAAAATAAATATTCAGTCTCCACAAATTTCATGTAAATCGGAATCATTGTCTTTTACACATTTTTCTTACATAATTGTTTCATACATTAGAAATACAGTGTATATCTCATAGTTGCATGTCTATTTTGGTAGCAAAATCAGAAATTAAATTTGAACAGCCCTACTAAACTCCTACCCATTACAAACTAAACTTAATAACTGATTTTGAAACTTAAAGTGTGTTGATAAGCTACAGTACAAGTACCTGTAATTCCCAGCAATACTGTACAGACTGCCAGTAGAAATACCTCCAATTTCATGACAAACCTCATCAGAACAATACTTATCACCAAGAGTGCCATCAAGGAGAACCACAGAGCTATAGACATCATGGCCTCTACGAAAATCAGCCACCCTGCAAGTATTTCAAAAAAAAGAAGGGGGAAACGAATGATAGTCATTAAGGTGCTAAATCAGAACTGAATATTTGTTATATATTTAAACATATTTAAAACCATACAAAACAAAAGTTCCACAATAATTTCCAAAATAATATTTATCTTTAACCTTCTCTACATACACTCACTCTTACTAGGGCAGCAGTGAAACCATTATTATGTTAAAAACATCTCAATTTATCAAATATCTAGCTATAAAGTATAAGCTTCTCAAGGTATACAAGACCTTTCTAATTTACAGCTATTATCACAAACAAATATACAATAAATACCTAAAAATAAAGACTCAAAATCTGATTCAAAAACCGAAACACATGAAAATTACCTGGCTGTAACCAGTCTCTAATGTTCTGGTACTTATAACTGAAGATCCAATGGCAGCCATCAAACTTTTCATCATATTGATAAGGAGGATGACGATAATTTCTAAAGCAGACATCCCAAAGTCCTAAACGCACAAACTCTGAGTACGTCTCTGGATAAGATACCAGCCAATAGGGGCTTGAAAATGAAATAAGAAGTAGAACTCCTGCAACAAATGCCAAGATACTACCTGTAAGGAGGGCTCCTGATGTTTTTGGATATACTTGAGGATCACCCATCACAACTTTGTAATTGCTGCTATTATAATAAATGTTGGCCACTTAGCACCACACAATTCAGTGTCAACAGTAACCTAAGACATAATAAAATTATTTTCAATCCATGTGTAGAACTAAATCATATAAACCCAAGATTATTATATTTATCCTAATGTTATCATAAATGTACTCCTAAATCTAAATGGGTGACAAGAGTTGCCCTGGAAATAACAGACCAGTTAGTCTCACTTGTGTAATGTGAAAAATCATCTAGTGAAATATATATCAAATAATTGTCTTTATTACCACAACTGTGAAAAGGTAGCACAAATGAGACTTCTTAAGAAGACTGCATTTGTTGAGATGGGAGATAAACTTATTTAATGAAATGATGTTAAATTGGTTAAGAGCTGAAAGCAGAAAGTTGTTACAAATGAAATTAAAACACAGAGGATTAATGTTACAAACAGGATACCTCAAAGTTCTGGCTCAGTAAGTCCTTTACTGTTTTTCTATTTTCATTAATGGCATTGATGAAGTAATAGATTGGTTACACTTACAAATTATATTGAACGAGCATTTCAAATTGTGCTAAATTTTGGACTACTTTGTGAGCTGGTCTAACATCTAGCTAATACAAAGTCTATAAAACCTTCTAGACAATGAAAAGGAACAAATAATAAGGCTGTATACATGCATGCATGCAGAAATACTGAACATAAGTTGAAGTTCATTAATTCACACTGTAAGGTACTCGTTAGAAGTAATTTAGAATATTGTGTTCAGTTTTGGTAACCTTATTTAATAAAGGATGTTGATAGTTCAGAGAGAAGCTATCAGGATAATCCCAGGTTTAAAAAGGTTATTGTATGGGGTTAGGTTGATATGTCTTGATATGCTTTTGCTATAATTTGGAAAGGAGAAAGATTTGAAGAGACATGACTAAGCTAGTTAAATAGATTGACAATTAGTTAATTAGGGAAAAAGCAGATTTTTTTTTTAAAGAATTGTGAGGTTTGAATCCATAAACCAAATATTTCAAAAATAGAATCTGTAGGCTGTAAAACCAGATATCACAAGCTAATTTAACATGTGGAAAACTGACACAATTCTAGCTGAGGCAGTGTTGCTTTTCAAATAGGCTAATCAGCCTATAGTATAAAATAGTTTGCACTCAGTAAAACAAAATTAAAAGCTGCAATATTGAGGGTGGTTACTATAAACTTTTAACGAAATTGTTTGTAGTTTGCTTTTATATATGTGTGTGTGTGTGTAGTTTTGAGTAAGGTAATAGCAGAAAATGGGCTAGCCTATACGGGTCAAACAGCATTTTGCTATTACTATTACTTTGCGGTGTAGTGGTTACTGACACCATGACAGTGCTAGAATATTACAATTAAATTGCGTGTAAGTAACCAGCGTTGAATAAATTGTTTTAACTTAAAATGTAACTGTTAGTTTACAAAATTTGTCAAGTTTATGTTGATACTAGGTGTTGCCTTATTACTGTTAAGTGTTTTACTTAATTACTGTTAATATTAATTATTATTCAACTTCAATTACGAGCTTATTTTCCAACTTACAGTTACTGTACATTGTAGTTTGTTTTGTCACAATTCCATAAAAAAACAGCTACATAAATATATATATATATATATATTACATTGAAAAACATGTAAAATTATCTACTTTACCATACTGAAAATTTAACTTATTGAACTTACTAATTAACCATTAGTCCTGTTCTTCATACTACTATAGTACAGGCTAATCTTACTCAATTTACATTTCAATACATTGTGTCGGTTTCGTTATAATGCAAAAATATCTCTAGGGGAACGCCCATTCCAATGATCAAGTAATTGTAAAATATAAGGAATGAGAATAGTTCTAAAAGGAAAACAATATCAATCTATATAAATTTATTATATACTCGCCTTGTGATTCATCAAGAGGCGTGCCAGGATAATAAAAACAGACTAATATTAAATTAATAGAGCTTTTAGAATGACTTTTTTAAAAATATACACACAAAGATAAATTTATATTTTTTGAAGATGGTCCAGTTTCTCCATTAAATACTACAATATATTATAACGTATTCGTTCGTTATGCGGGTTCTTAGGGCTCGGCATGGCCAGGTGGTTAGGGCTCTCGAATGGCAATCTCAAGATCGCGGGTTCGAATCCCCGTCCCACCAAACATTCTCGTCCTTTCAGCCGTGGGGGCGTTATAGTGTTATGGTCAATCCCACTATTCGCTGGTAAAAGAGTAGCCCAAGAGTTGGCGGTGGGTGGTGTTGACTAGTTGCCTTCCCTCTAGTGTTACACTGCTAAATTAGGGACGGCTTGTGCGAAATTCAAACCAAGCGGGTTCTTATAAATTATTTATTGAAAATAATGCAAAGTTCAGTCCACGTAACTAATTAGTTTATTTCTTCAATAACATTTGCTATATGCCACATTTAATTTGACGCAGATTGTAGATTGCAGATTGAGCCAATGTTGGTTTTCAAAAAGTACTTTGCATTGAGTTTTGAATCAGAAGGCTCTTGACCATTCTAGCATATCTAACAATTTTTTTTTGAGGGGGGGGGATAACAAGTTCACTTAAAAATGGATTGATGAATAATGGTCAAAAGCATGAACTTTCCAAGACACCAACTAAAACAATCCTCCTCTTCGATTTTAAACCAACGTTAACCTTGTATTTGGAAACTTAGTAACGAACCTCTCAACAACATCATCAAGATCAATCGTTTGTAGATGGGCTAATGATTTTGTCAGTGGCCAGCAAGATCACGTTTGTAGATGGGCTAATGATTTTGTCAGCGGCCAGCAAGATTGCATTTGTAGATGGGCTAATGATTTTGTCAGCGACCAGCAAGATCACACTTAGAAATCATTAATTATACCCTTATAGTACACTTAGAAATCATTAATTATACCCTTATAGTACACTTAGAAATCATTAAATCATCTTAGGTGTTTTGATTAAGCTTTACATATCAACACTTACTGAATTCAGTTCCTGTGCAATAAGTTTGTGAAGATAACAATATTTTGTTAAACTAAAATCAGATAACAAGATAAACTATCTTTCAGCCTTAATTCATGAACTTCTTCAAATCAAGCACACTTCCAAGAAAATGTAGATGATGTGTACTTGGCTGTATACAACCTACTTTTATACACTAATCAACTAAACAATTCAGCTGCCTTTCCTAATTTCCAACAAACAGACCTATCAAATCAGCTGGACATTAGATGACACAATCACTACACTGTTGAAATTTTGGAAGAATAATCTTATTTAACATAAAAACAATATAAAACGAGATTCTTACTATTATATTGAGCACAGAGAATACTTTTACAAAATAAACATAGTTTAATAATAAATGTTTCAAACAGTGTAGTTTATCTCGTATAGAACTATAAAACAGAAACTCTGAGATTTTCCTTAAAATATGGAAGCTTGGATTTATTTATTTATAACAAATATTCAATCAAATCATATCAACTCTATCACTGCTACCTTTAGAGATAGTTCTCCTCGTGTCAGGTGTATTTCTATATAATAAAAAACTGGAAAGATGCACGTTTTGATATTTCATTACCTATCTGAAACATGAAACTAATAAACTTTTAGGAGTTTGGATGAAATAACCTTTCTTCATGGTAATTAAATATTTCAAACTCACATGGCAGTGCTCTAGAAGGGGACACACACACGTGACAGTGCTCTAGAAGGGGACACATGCACGTGGCAGTGCTCTAGAAGGGGACACATGCACGTGGCAGTGCTCTAGAAGGGGACACATACACATGGCAGTGCTCTAGAAGGGGACACATACACATGGCAGTGCTCTAGAAGGGGACACATGCACATGGCAGTGCTCTAGAAGGAGACACATGTGCCTATGCCAGTAAAAGAGCTAAGGTGATGAATATCAACATATGGATAAGGTTGTGACAGTATATGAAGAATGTATTAATACTAGATGTACTTCCACATGGTCCCCGAAAGTGTTCTGTTTCAGGAGTAAATAAAACCAAAATTAAGAGTAACAAATATTTTAATTTCTTGCTTTTCAAGTTTATATGTCATGCTGTGTTGTAGCCTACAGTGTGTGTAATTCTTTTCGTGATTCATGGCATGCGCACGTTTTACTCATGTCACAACAGTACAAATTGCAATGTTAAGCATCTCTTACATGATGTCATTTTAGTGTTTGACTGACTGTCTGATAGACAACACATTATTTTATAGTGGTGCAAGTGGTTAAAAACAGGTGACTCCTCCAGGCCCCCTTTTGAGGAAATAAGGAGCAACCAAACTATGTGCAGGCCTTCTTGTGCCTGGGATGTTACAAAAGTGCTAATTATAGACTAGAAATGTTAAGTCTAAACATATACTTTGAGACATTAAGACTCAAAATGGACGGAAAAATCTCACTTGTACCACAGAAGAATTAACACGTACTCCTCGATACTAGAGTGGTAACCTAAAGAAAACATCAACTACTCTCATACTAAATTACCTCATAAGTTTCACAAAAGTAACCTATAAAAAATATGTGCCCAACTTACCATGAAACTTTCATGCAGTAAATTGATATGATGTCAGTCAGGCCTAAACCTCAATTCAGACAACATTAGAACCATCCTAATTAGTGATGTGCAAGTTAACCATGAAAACAAATTATTCTCACACTTGCTGACTTATTTCACTGCCATCATAAACCTTAGCTACACAGATCACATAACAAGATAAAACTGCACTCATTCTTTCTAGTACACACGTATACAAAACGATTACAACTAATACTCTTAAGAATTAAATGATAAAACAAAAATCTGAGTAATCAAAACTTTCTAAATACCCCACAGTCATCTAATCATTTTAAAAACTAAAACTGCCAGATTTTAAATATAACATTAATTTTGAGCTTCAAGAGTCTTCACCTGAAATGTTTGAAATTATGAGATCCAAAAACACACTTTTCTTCTGCTAAGATTTAGATACAGGTACTTAGAAAACAGTTATTTTTTAAGATAACTCAGAAAATGCTTAAATTTTTTGTAAAGTTAGAGAAGTAAACTCATGACAACCAGCAAGAATGAAACTAACCAAGTCTTATATCATACAGATAGATATATTCAAAACATTACTAAAATGATCAAGATTAAGGTCAAATTAAGATTTGTAACGTATCATCTGAGCATTCTTGATGAATACATTAACACGTAATTCACTTTTGAAATTTTATCTTCTTCATTCCTCTCATCTTTAAGTGTTTACAACAGTAATATCTAATTATCAACATGGCCTTGTTAACTAATTTACTCAAATGCTTCATCAATTTTGGAATTTTACGTCAAAATCAAAATAATTATTTCCCTCCCAACTACGTTATCTTGTCCTTAAACAAAGTTACTTTATAAGCACAAGACAATATCACTTAGGCATTGAGCAAATTCAAGAAAGAAAAAATGCTAATCCAATAAAATTTAGTAGTTTTTACCAAAAAAATAAAATTTTGAAAGAAAATATCAAGATTACTAAACTATTTAAAGTCTTTTCAGGCAGTACACAAACATATAAAATCAACTAACATTTTGTATAATCCTTAACACTAAATTTCACACTGCTACGCTGAAACTTATGCAAACTCATGCAAAAGTTACAAATTCTGCTTTAAATTTTTGATTTATACATGTTTAGTACATGCTAAACATGAACTATCAGTGATAAGAAATGCATTAAAAAAACTATTAATACTGTCTAGTTATTAAAGTTTATAAGCTTAAAAATAGCAGAAAAAATTAGGCAGCCTCAGCAACATATAACACATGCAATCTATACTGATCATCAGTCTTGGTTAAAAATTATTTCCAGTAGTCAGCAGATCCTGAGTAGCTGAGAGATAAATGGTTACACAAGAAAACAGATAGAAACTCAGCAGGATGATGTACTTCAGTGTCCAATGGTTTCGGTAGGAGAGTCACGGGCAATGATGAACCCCCTTTAAAAAATAAATTTTTCTTTACTTAACAAACAAAACCCAGTGTATTGTAAAAACTTATCTTTCATACTTTCTCTGGTTGGACTGATTCACGAAGCATTTCAAAATTTATCTTAAATGTTCTTTACGTGCTTGACTTTAACACCAATGGGCTGTTTTCGCAAGGTAGAGAAATCTAATATCGGATGCAAAACAGAAACAATTAGTATGTCAGTCCTATACAAACTTGGGGTGACCAGGCATCCGGCAAAAGGAGGACATGTCCTCTGTCTGGCAGGTATTTTGAGTATGTTGATATTGTCTGGCATTTTACTTTGAAATATACGAAGTTTTACATATATATACACACACACACACACACACACACATGAACAGGGTCTAGAACAACTCGCCACCGCCATTTCACTGCAAGCATTTTGTTAACAAAAGGTTGTCTGTTTCCCACACAAACATATATATATGTGTGAGTGTATACCATACATGTACACCTACTTTTTAATTTTGAATTTTATACCTTTTTCTAATTAATTTTCTCTTTTATTGCACAGAAAGTATATTAATCAAATAAAAAGTTATTCCTAAACATATCTAATGGTAGATGGCAGTTGAAAAGTTATTACCGAATATGAACCAACTACTGTATTGTACACACTTGGTTTTCTCTCCAGTTACCAGTTAGACTTTAGACCTGAAGGTTTCACTTGTGATTTGTCAGTTGACATTTATCAACTGCTTAGGCTTAGCCCATTAATGATTTTGTCAGTGGTCAGCAAGATTACATTTGTAAATGGGCTAATGATTTTGTCAGCGGCCAGCAAGATCACGTTTGTAGATGGGCTAATGATTTTGTCAGTGGCCAGCATGATCGCGTTTGTAGATGGGCTAATGATTTTGTCAGTGGCCAGCAAGATCACGTTTGTAGATGGGCTAATGATTTTGTCAGCGGCCAGCAAGATTGCGTTTGTAGATGGGCTAATGATTTTGTCAGTGACCAGCATGATCGTACTATAAGGATATAATTAATGATTTCTAAGTGTACTATAAGGGTATAATTAATGATTTCTAAGTCTACTATAAGGGTATAATTAATGATTTCTAAGTCTACTCTAAGGGTATAATTAATGATTTATAAGTTTACTATTATGGTATAAGTAGTGATTTATAAGTGTACTATAAGGGTATAAGTAGTGATTTATAAGTGTACTATAAGGGTATAAGTAGTGATTTCTAAGTCTACTATAAGGGTATAATTAATGATTTATAAGTGTACTATAAGGGTATAATTAATGATTTCTAAGTCTACTATAAGGGTATAAATAGTGATTTCTAAGTCTACTATAAGGATATAATTAATGATTTCTAAGTCTGCTATAAGGATATAATTAATGATTTCTAAATCTACTATAAGGATATAATTAATGATTTCTAAGTCTGCTATAAGGATATAAGTAGTGATTTATAAGTGTACTATAAGGATATAATTAATGATTTCTAAGTCTACTATAAGTAGTGATTTCTAAGTCTACT
>NW_013665772.1:636620-659117 GCF_000517525.1 Limulus polyphemus
GAAAAAAGCACGTTCTTTGTGCACGCTAATTACTGTTAGATTCTTCAGTCTCTTATCTGCCATATTGGTTCTAAGGTGATTTTTGATCAGTTTTAGCTTGCTAAAGCTCCTTTCACAGCCGGCTGTGCTAGCTGGAAGAGTTATTGCTATCTTTATAATCTTGTAAAGTTCAGGAAAAGCCATAGATAGGGGTTTGAGATGTTCTGCAAACTCCTCGACTACTCCAAATTTCGCACCTGAATGCCAATTCATTGTTTTAGCTTGCCTCATTTCCAAGATTCAGCCTATAATTTATTAATGGGCTGCAGGAGGTTTAATAGTATAAAAATCGAGGATTTTTTTTAGATTTGGAGTCAGTTGCCGATAGGAAGCAGAACATCTGGAGATTTTCCCAGCTGAATTGTTCATTTAGTTCTCCAAGAAAACTATCAGTGGTTGAAAACAAGATACTTCATTTTATATTAGATGAATTTCGCATGGCGTCCCGCTTCCCAAGTGTGGTTAGAACTATTAAGTCGTCCATGTTTGAGGGCATGGAGCTCTGTAACTGACGCCGAAAGCAACATTTCAAATCATTTCTAGTAGCGATATCACAAGAATGTTAAAAATAATGTTCAGCTTTCTCATCACATCTGTAGGTCTACAATTCTGCTAGAAGGCTCTCAGTGAGATCTGCTGATTTCAAGTAATCTAACTTTGTAGCATATCTGACGCTCTTTTCACTTCATGTAAGATATCATTTAGTATGTGAATGTCTGGTCAAGATGACGCAGACCTTTAATTAATAAAACAGTCAAATCTTGCTATAATTGCACTTACAGCACGCACATCGTAAGCCCGTCGTGTTTCAGACGTTGTTTTAAATTCTACAGTCTTTTCATTTGGATGCATGTCTTTTCTTCTTTGAAATCAATCCACTATGTGTAAAGATTAAAAGCCCCCTAGTGGCACAGCGGTATGTCTGCGGACTTACAACGCCAGAAACCGGGTTTCGATACCTGCGGTGGGCAGAGCACAGATAGCCCATTGTGTAGCTTTGTGCTTAATTCCAAACAAACAAACATTTAAAACACATAAAAAATTGTAGCAAGTCTGAAGCGTTGAGAAAAGTCAGCCACAGGGGTAACAGATTTCACACTTTCTACGATGACGAAATTTAGACGATAAGCAAAACAGTAAATGTAGATGGCTTGAGATATAACTTGCTTTATTTTTTGTTCAACCCCAGAGCACTTGCTGCTCATGACGGCGATGCTATCATATTCTTGACCAATCAGGTTTGTGACATCAAGTCCGTTGTCTTTTAATTCCTCCATAACATAGTTGGCCAACGATTCTGTGTCGAGTTCAGCAGGGCTTCAAAACCAAGATTTTCCCATGAACTTCTGAATCATTAAAGTACCGAAATATTAGACTCACTTGCTCTTTTTTGGATAGGTCTTCAGTTTCATCGACTAAGACTGAAAAGTACTTGGCATTTCTCATTTATTCTTTTATTTTGTCCAGAATTATATCACTGTGGATATCCAAAATAACATCTTGTACACAGTATATTTGGCATTTTTAGGTCCTTCACACTGTTGTTAATTTAAGATCTGGGAATAAATTTTTGAAAAATTTAATATTTTCAAAATTTTCCTTTATTTTCAGCTGTGTCTCCTTCACGATGACCCCTCCGAATTCTGTTTTGGACAGCCGTAAGTAAGTCTTAACGCATCTGCAAGTATTTTGATGTATTCCCTATTTTTTTCCACAGTCAGCTATTGAGTTTCATTAATGCGGACTGTTACTGTTTTCTCAGAAAGCTTTGATTCTAAATATTTATTATATTTGCACGTGTTGTTCAAATGTGCATCAGACTGCTTATGTTTGAGAAGTTTATTGTGTTTTGGAGATTCATCCGTGCACTTTTTCCATGTATTGAACCCTTCAGACACAAAAGCTTGTTCACCTTGATATTTAGCGCCTGTAGTAAAATGACGACAGAGAAAACAGTAATTTTTTTATAGATGAGGAATATTCAAGCCAAGGGCATGCTTTATACCACTGAATTATGAATTTTCGTCAATGAGTCTTTGGAAAGCGGAAGGGCTCACAAAGAACAGGTCGAATTGGTCCATTGTCAGGCATTTGCGATATGTCAACCGGACTACCTACTCCAAGAGTTGGCCAAGGCAGAGTTGATTTTATACTGCTGCTGTTCGGCTCGTGTAATTCTCCAATGCTAGCGGATTCGCCCAATATATCTTCATGTTCTTCATAAGAAGTATCCACACTGCCTCTTTGCTTCAATAGTCTATCCTCTGTCGGGTCGACTAATTCATCTTCAGTCCTTCGGCGCTTCTCGCTTTGTCCACCTGTCCCCTTGATAGATTCATCTTTCTGAGAATCCTGCGAGTTACGCGAGTTTTTGCAAAATTTTGATATCAATTCCTTCAATAGTGAAACTGGATGTGTCTACACTTGTATGCAGAACACCAACTTTATGTAACAACTAACAACAGTAAAATGTATTGTTCAAAGATACCCACGACCTCTTTGCCTAGAAACGTGAAGAACAACCTCGCAACAAGTACTGAGGTGCAAAGTAAAAGCGCCGAAGATAGCTTGTACACAATAAACCTGTACTTGTCACAACTGTTTACCGCAAAACTGGTCTGAAGACCTTGTTTATCAACGTTTCTGAGAAAGGCAGGCCTAGGTTTCTTTTTAACCCTTTTGCGGGGACAGTATGATGTCATCGCTCAGTCTAAACATAATATTCATAGCCTTCAATCTTAATTAGTTACAGAGCTACCAAGTAGAAAATCAGGTCTCTCTTGCCAAGCTCACCTGCCAATTCTCCCTGTCAAACTTTGGCAATAGTTTTGTCTAACTTTTAATTCTATATTATTAATAAGCAATAAAAAAACAAGGGTTCCCTTTGAAATGGCGTATTATTCTCAAAAGACAACGTTTAATTTAGTTTTCAGTTATATTTTTGTTCCCACAGAAAATACATCGATCAGCTTTGCTTAACTTCTAATGACGATTGTGGCATAATTAAAAAGCCATAAAAATTGTGATAGTTATGGAACATATTCAGCTTTTTGCATGTTTTTATTCTGTGTTCTTTCGAGCATTATCTAATTAAATAAATACCCATTTAGTGCAGTAGTACAATTAGCATAAAGATTAGAGTTAAAAGGAATACCTATTGTTGTAGGATATATCTGGTTCTAGAATACTAGAAAAAACATCCCGTAAAACGGTAGTGCGCGTGCGAACGCGATTTTTATTTATATTTTGTTATAAACATTATATTTGCTCTATGTATGTAGGATTAAATTGGGAGAGGGGGGAACTGGGGCAATAAAAATATTTGGGTGGGTAAATATCCCCCTTATAGCAACGCCACTGCTTATAACGTTTAAGAGAAATTTACACGATTGATAACAAACGTAGCTTACTGATTAACTTTACTCGATCGTTTGGTACATAAATCTCTGCTCAATAAATACATTTTGTCTCATTTCAGCATTACTATTTCTTCGAGTTTGCTGGAGTAGATATTTTAAAATGATAAAAATTAAGTTCAGGTGCTTTTGCTTAACTTCCATAAAATACTATATAACTACTAAAACAAAACACTGCTTCAACCAGAGTCGAAAAAAAACTTAATAAACCGTAACAACAACAGACATAAAAACTTTCAAACACTTGGAATACAAGTTTTTATCATTTATTAAAATAACAACAACAACAAAAAAGCAAGACAGTAAACCCTTTCCTGGCCAGGTCTTGATACTGTTACGTATCTGCTTGTTTGATAATTTCCCGTAAAAAAATTTTCCGAGAAACTTCAGCGATACAAGTCCTTTCTTAATTAAAACTAGTTTATTCTTTCTCGTTACAAACTTTATAATACGTTTAATTTCCAGTCACTTTAGCTTAAACACACGCTATAATTCACAACGATTCACGCACTTTACTTACGGTCACTACCGCTCGCTTCACACAATCATCTGTCTCTATATCTCCCTATCTGCAAATTATTTGCCGGTCTTATATAGAGGGTGTCTGGCAAACACTCGCGCCTTCATGATCCTTCTAGAAACTCATCACGTGTTTCCAGAGTCACGTGACTTCCGCTGTCGTAACAATACAGTGCTTGAGTTGGGATTGGCTGGTCACCAAATTCAACTTCAGGCTAAAGGTCATCCTTTGTTGTCCTAAAGAAGAATAGTCAACTATTCGAAAGCGCTCGAGTCTTATTGTAACTTTATTACACTTTATATGTGATCCTTTGTGCTTACTCTTTTATTAAGATCAATATGAATCAACAATAATTCATTCTAACCATATCTCGTAGACTAACCCGTTTAAGATCAAGAAAGGGTTTTTAGTTAGTGGTTAGAGCACGAGGTTGCATTTCATGTGACAAGCTAATTTACATAATCTTTCATAACATTAATATTTGTACATCACCCTAGGGAAAGCTCGTGTCAGTTTCATAATATGAACATGCTCAAATTCTACGTGCTCTAGCTAAAAATTCATAATAGTACTAAACGATAGAAGGAATAACGGTAAATCTATCCATAAAAAAAGTAAAATTAGCTATCTCACAACTGTATTTCGTGAATCCTCTTTTAAGGTTTTGACAGCTCATTACACAAACTGAAGTGGTAATTTCTTTATCGTTTTCAGCGTAGTTTAAAAATATAGATAGCAGTGATGCTTCCAAGCAGACTCAACGTTATTATACAATTGTCATCAGCCCTTTCAGTTAAAAAAAATATACTTTCAAGTCTAAAGTTTTGGTATAAACAAGGAACAGATATGGAAAAAAAAAAGAGAGTCGTTTGTGAATGGATCCCTACTTTTAAAAATGCAGATATGTTTTAAGTTGATGCCACGAACAATGGGGAAAAAATTTGCACTTATTTGTAAGTTAAATTTAGCAACGTGTTTCGTGTATAACTTTAATGGTATTTACATCATTAACCTATTTTGAACTTCAGAATGAAAGTAAGACTTGCCAAATCAGACAGCAGGATAAAATCGTGATATTGCATTACCTGTAACAATACTACTCAAAAAGGGGTTTAGTGTGTCATACAGTTTCATAAAGCTGGTTATGCCCATAATTGAAATAACTGCAATCAGAGTGAAATTACCCCTCAAATGTAATAAATTAATAATTGTTTCTAAATAATTAGCAAACAATTTGGTGTGAAACATTATATTTACAATTAAAGCGAAAACGAATCTTACGGGTCAATCGTCATAATTTTGAGTTACTGACCAGAAGAAAGGTAACCAGTATGCAACAACTGCCATTTGACTAACTACCCTTAATCGAACAGCAGGAATGGCTAGCTGTTAGCTACAGCTGGAAGTGCATAACATGTTTAGTGGTACATTGTCAGCGCAAACTTTGGACCTGCAGCTCTGCAGCCCGACACATTAACTTTTAGGTCACGCTCGGCTTAATAATAAAGAATCTTAGAAACATTAACTTTATTTCATTTTAATCTCGCATGTTACAAATAAAACATTTGGAGAAATGCATAAATTGTCATACTCCTCTGACCAGAGGATCTCTACTAGCAAATTTGGCTTAAACTCAAAGTATTAACAGGCAAGTAACATTCTATAATTAACCAAAACAAGTTGCAAAAAGAGATAATTGTTTTCGAAAAGGGAAAGCTTATATAGCTACACAATGGGCTACCTGTGCTCTGCCCACCACCACCGATATAGAAAACCAGTTTCTAGCGTTGTAAGTCCACAGACATGCCGCTGTACCACTGGCGGGGGGAGGCCAAAAGCATATATTATATGCAGTGAATGTTAATATTATATTGATCAGTTTCAAAGTTGAATCTAATCTACGACATGGACGTAAAAAAAGGAATATATTTTATTTATTAAAATTCAGATACTTGACGTTTTCCGTCCAGCTAAAACTGACGAAGTAATTAACACGTTTTTTAGCGTTAGGTTCACCTAAATCCAGGGCCATTTATTGAGAAGGCAAGCCATCTTTAATGCTGCCATAGTTTACGTTACTGTGTTTGATGCATTGTGCTTTACAGTCAAGCCGTTCCTTGGTCAGTAAAATTAATATTTTAAGCTGACTAAAGTGTAGAACATTCCTGTATATTTCTTTTCTTCAGTGTTGCAAAACAGTAGTGGAACAAAACAGGTGGTTTAAATGGAGTTCAGAAATGATGTGCGAATCTTTGATTGGTGAAGTTATTTCATCAGTTACAATGTTTTGAATCACGACATTACATGCAGTAGTAAATATTACAAACACGACTAATATGATTGCAGGCATAGAACTGATTCGACGCACTTAACTGTGGATGTTCTTTTTAGATGTTACAAAACAAATGCATTTCCAAACACACGAGCTTCGTGATTAGCATCTGCTTCGTAAGTGCTTCTTTTCGTGCTCATTGGTACGTAATAGCACTTAACAGATCCACTGGAAATGAGCACGGTATGTTTGTTTGTTTGTTTTGAATTTCGTGCAAAGCCATACGAGGGCTATCTGCTCTAGCCGTCCCTAATTTAGCAGTGTAAGACTAGAGGGAAGGCAACTAGTCATCACACCCCACTCTTGGGCTACTCTTTTACCAACGAATAGAATTGGGATTGACCGTCACATTATAACGCCCCCACGGCCGAGCATGTTTGATGTGACAGGGATTCGAACCCGCGACCCTCAGATTGCGAGTCGAGCCCTGCATGTTGCTTACTAAACCAATGTTCAATAGTAGGTGCATACTTCTGAGGCACTATGAGCCATCAGGCTAAAATTACTTCTTGAATTAGGAAAGATCATTAACCACTGAGGTGACGTATTGTAGATCTGCTTAGTCCATACAAGTAACATTAAAATGTTCCACAATAGTAATTGCAAATATCTGCTGTATACTGATTATGCTTTAAAGCACTAAGAAACGTGTTGATAAACAAATTATATTTACGGTTTCCATTGAAGTTGTGATAATACTTTTCTTGGACCTGTGTTACTGGAATCGTTCTTATTGAAGCTGTGGCAGTATTGAAGGTTTCATGTTTATGTTCTTCAGTACGAAATGTGCGCTTAAATATCTCATTCTCAAAAATTGCTCTCATTCACTCTATTTGTTACAGTAATATGGTCACTTTTGAAAGTTTAGGAGAAGGTATGTTCTCTTTTTAACTGTTGCTCATAAATAAAATCTTCAAGTGCCTAGTTTTATCAGCTCTGTGATGATTTCTTCTTTGTCCAAATGTACTAAAGGAACTAAGTGTACCTGCACTTTTTTGTTCATTTATATTTCGAACTGGCTGATCTGAAGCTTTCAAAAAACTAGCCTTAAATTACACACAGCTTCTTCTAGTGTAGAACTCTGGATTTCAGAGCTTGTGAGTCTGGTTCAAATCCGTGCGATGCTACAGATTATTATCGCACTTTCAGTTGTTGGTGAATTATAAGAGTGACAGTCAATCCTTTATCATAGATAGCAGGTGATAGGATGCTGAGGATTTACTGTTTTCCCTCTGGTCAGTAGATTAAAATTAGGAACATCAACAGATTTGCCATAACTACAAATGCTAAACAATAATACTTTACCAAGTAAGTAAATACGAGTTTTTCACAAAGTACTGTAGGACATAATACATTATATAGCTAGATTCCTTGACCAAGTATCTCTGCAGAAGGTAAGACCAGAGGAGACAATTTTATTTTTTTTGCACATACCCAGCAAGTCATGTTGTCTATTATCTATCTATACACACACACACACACATACATAACAACTGATTCATAATTATACAGCATTATAAGTATAGTATTTGCTTTGTTGTTACTATATCTTCTACCATTACTGTTTGGTGTTTGGCTAAAATTATTTGTGGATTTTACCATTTAAGTACTTTCTTTGTGGATCTTACCATTGTAGTGCTAGGTCTTTGAGGGTTCTAATCTGCTTTTAGAACACACAATATCATAACTTGCCCAGAGGGTTGTGAATAATACCAAGATGGTAGAAGAAACAAATGTATCAAATGATATGGTATTGTTATATAGATTGAATGACATTATTTTTAACTCTTAAATCCTGTTGATGTACATAAAATAGACCTCAACCACTACGTTCTCCACTATCCATCAGCACCCAGAAGTAAGATCTGATGAACCAAATCATTTTCTTCCTTCCAAGGATTGTTTTAAACATTTCTATATTCTTGTGATATTCAAAGGATAAACTAGGCACCAAAGCACCTGATCTTTTTTTTAAAAAAAGGTCTTGAGACCTAAATGTGGAAAAATAGTAGTACTGATTTGTTGCATGTAGAGATGGTACAAAGTTGAAACAAAGCTGAACACTTTATTGATAGAGAAAAGGAAAAAAAAAAGAATCAAGTATCTGGGAGTATTTCTGCTTCACTTAAAGTCAAAGAGCAGTCCCACGCACACATACAAGGTAATGTAGGATACAACTAAACCATGAAACAGTAACTAGCTTCTTTGAACGAGTCTTGCTGCAGAAAGTAACATCAAGGGTTTAATTAGCACGATTTCTGTAGTATGAAGGAATACCAGCTATTTTCTACCCCTCTCTCTCTCCCCCCATTTAGTAGAGTGAATTCTTAAAGTTCACCTAATTTTAATTACAGAACATTGGTCAAGAAACTCAGTTCCTTTTACCCTAGTTACCTACTCCTCTGGGTCATTCACCTATATATTCTAACCAATGAATCTTAAGGAAAAGGAAAATGAGTGTACCTGAGAATACCATATCTCGACCACATTGGCAAGTTCCAAAATAGAACTTTAGAAAAATGTGCATGATATGAATAGAAGAGTGAAATATGTGGTATTTCCATACCACATCCTCAACAGGTTTTGGCACTCACCTTTCTGAAATCAATATAAAATCACTGCTTATTTTCCTTCTTGTCATTATGTTAACATAGCTTGTTCTGATCATCAAAACTTACCTAAAGCACATGCTCATTTACAGTTTCTTGTGTAACCAACATGGTTAGAAACTAGACAGCTGTCTAACTGTCACTAGTTTCACAGTGATGCTGAATTTAAAATGCACGTCCTATAAAGTTTGTTATTACTTTACAATAATTAGTCACTCCTGGTTATATTTCAACAAGTCATGTTTGCTGGTATACATAAATAACGACTAGTTCACAATTTTATTCGATTACAGACACAGTATTTGCTTTGTTGTTAGAAAAGCTTTTACCATGACTGTTCGGTATCATCTTGGTAGAGAACACATGGACTTGTATAATTTTGTATTACATAACAAGAAATTAGAGATTATTCTGATTATGACCACCTTGCATGTTAGGCCTTACTTTTACTTAACTAATGTAAGGCACCACAATTTGGTCATAATGATGTTCCCAACTAGTCTTTAATATGATACAGTTCTTAACTTTCTCATTGTTATTTTTATCATATAGTGGAGCTGATAGAATTTCCACACCTTACTTACACATTTGAACATCAAGATCCCCTTTCGTAACTATTACTGTAGGAAATATACTTGTGAAACACAGATTAGAAATGACAAAACTATCCAGTTTACATGTAAAAAAGTTGTGATATTCCTTAACTACATACAGTCATACAACCTCAAACTGGAACTTTCAGAACCAGGAGATGATGCATAACACAGTTCTGTACATTTTAAATAAAGAATGCCAAATACTTAACATTATAATAGATTTTTAGATGATTCCAATATCAGAACACACTGTAACCAGTTTTTTTATGTACCTAACTAAAACACCAATGAAGTTGGAATGGCTCAAGTGTTAAAGTTGGCTGAGTGTTCTGCTGACGATGGCTCAAATACTTTGGTGTTTTGTTCAAAGCAGCATTGGAGTGAAGATTTAGATCTAAGGTCAAATTTTATGTTAAGTGTTTGTGGGTCAATCAAGTGCATATCATCGTCTACGACAGTATAAGCCACCTATCTAAAGATGTTTCAGATCTTGGAAAACAGAGTACCTGCTCTCTAATAAAATATGCAATCTTCATGACAATGAAACTTACTGTATGTGAGAAATTCATAACATCCAGCAGAAAGTTTAAAAGAGGTGTCTTTTCACATTTTAAATATATGAAACGTTTTTATTTTACAATATTCTGTGTTGAGATCCTTTTTATAAAAAAGAACTACCAAAATAGATGTTTAACGTCAAAATGTAAAAAGCACAAAACGCTTTCCCCAATGGAACTTTTACCGAATTACATTTAAAAGAATCTTCCACCTTTTCCCCCGTGTATCACATGTGAAGCAATTCATAACGTTCCTAACTAAAATGAGAACATTACAATGTAAAAATTCACATTCTGAAGTTTACATTACCAGTTTCCATCAGCATGTAAAACTGATAATAACAAAGAAGGCAATCTTAGTTAATTACAAAAAAAAAAAGAAATGCACCAGATTACTCTAGATATCATATGACAAATTTTATTTAGACTGAAGGTTTTTTAAGAGGTAAAATAAAAAATCCCAACACTCCACATTTTGTTTCTATTTTGTACCACTGTTTCATAGTTATGCTTGTAATAGAAACTAGCAACAGTTAATAGTCATATCACAGTATTTTAAACAGATGTTTTATTAACACTAAATGTTTAATAATAAAAAAAAAACACAATTTAGAAACTTCATTGGATACCTGTGATGATGATAAAGAAAACAGCTACAAGAAAAAACAAAAGTATTAAGAAAGAGCCAAAGTTAAGCAACTCATAATTGTGTTTGTTTGTTTTTTTGCACGTCATTGCATGTTATCCATTAGCTTGCTACATCTATATGGATTACCAAACTCTCAAGTTTCAGCATTGGATCTCTTGATTTTCACATGTTTATGGAAACTCCCTCCCCCATTTTACCAGCTGATCTTACACACAGGTGCACACATGGAGTGGGCAATGGTAGCAGGGATAGCTATCTAACTGATGTCCATCAGTGAAGTGGAGTCTGTTACACTTGTGTTACTGTCTTTTAAAATACTGTCAAACAGGCTCTGGAGCTCTTGGGTTGACTTGATTTGGGTCAAGAACTCTGTCACGAGAGGATTCTTGTCTAAAATAAAAAGAAAGCGATTCTACAAACATAAAAGGCCGTGTTTTTCTAAAAACATAATTACTCAGAAAGCTGAAATTAGGTCTTTACACACAGGATTGCTAAAGGTGAATATCCTTTAAACTACATATTAAACATTTATATATATACAATAATGCAAAAGTAGAAAACGAACAAAAAATTTTCACAACACAAAACATCACCCCCCAAATATTCTTCTTCTCTCTAAGTAATATGTTACCACCACCATGTTTAATGCTCAGATCAAGAAGTTAAACACCAAAAATATGTTCATTTTCTTATGCATAAGGTGTTCATTGAGTAAGCTTATAGCTTCAGGTTTTTTAATTTGTTGTTAAAAAAACATGACTGGTGTCAGATTATTGGTATCAATTTCCCAAACCTGTAGACTAAATATAAAGCAAAAAAACAAATTCCAACATTGGTAAATTAATGTATATATATAAAGGTGAAAACAAGTTTTAATTACCCAAATTATCTTATTATCACTTTTTCAACCAAATTAAAAGGCTGAAGCTATTTTGTTCAAGAGCTACAACTTACCAGTAACCAGCCAACACACCAAGATTACATGGTTGGTTGTAAGGTGAAACAATACTTTTCTTTTAACATTTAATTTAAAATAGAACTAACTCTACAATATGGAAAGGATGACATAATTTAAGGATGAAAAATGGCTCAATCATTAAAGTTTTTGAAAATAGTACTAAAATACACTTTATGCCAAAAGACAATTTTCACCCAAGTTTCATTTTTCAAGTACTGACCAATTTGGATTTGTGAGGTAATAAAGATGGCCATAACCTACAGCCAGAATTGTAAAAATGTATTTGTTAAGACTTAATGAACATTTTTCACCAAAAGCTCTTGGTTTTGTACTCCTTGTGATCCTAAGAAACATATAACGTTTTTATAAGTTTAGTTAATATATGTCAGGGAAAAATATATTTTATGATGAAATTCGGGTAAAAATTGTATGAAACTTCCCATCGCATAACATGTTTATACATCAAAAAACTACTTAAACTTAGGTGTCAACAAAAGAAAACAGCCTTTCCTAATGGATGACTATCCATACATACATTCTAAACATTTCACAAGTCTTTAAAATGTAATAAAAATGATAATAGAAGTTTATTTTACAAGGTATGCTCACAGCTAGCTCATGTGTAGTGTAGTTCAAGAACATAATGCGAGCTGTACATTCACCAATGATTTATGACTTATAATGACACAAATAGCAGTTATAAATGGTTCAAAGAGCAATAAAACAATAAAATTTAAGTATAAACAGATGTATATTGTTACGAGTTTAAAGAAATTTCAGACACACAAATGTTGTTTCACGTTACAACATGAAGTCATTCTAGTCATCATGTTAAAACTTTATACAAGTGCAAATGGTCACATGGTTGGTCCCTGGGACCTGGTCTGTGTTGGTAGAGTTAAGTGTTTTTGTTTGTTTTCACAACTTTTTGGTACAAAGTGTGACTTGGCCTGGGGTGAGCAGTGTTGATAGAGTTAAGTGTTTTTGTTTGTTTTCACAAGTTTTTGGTATAAAGTGTGATCTGGCCTGGGGTGAGAAGTGTTGGTAGAGTTAAGTGTTTTTGTTTGTTTTCACAAGTTTTTGGTACAAAGTGTGACCTGGCCTGGGGTGAGCAGTGTTGATAGAGTTAAGTGTTTTTGTTTGTTTTCACAACTTTTTGGTACAAAGTGTGACCTGGCCTGGGGTGAGCAGTGTTGATAGAGTTAAGTGTTTTTGTTTGTTTTCACAAGTTTTTGGTACAAAGTGTGACCTTGCCTGGGGTGGCCAGTTGCTCTCTTAGGTTGCCTGAAAAACCAGGTCAACTTTTACACGAGATATATTAAAAATCACGGGTCGACTATTACATGAGTACATACAGTAAAACAGAAGTAGTCATTAACATCCATCCAGATATGCCTCAACAATATGCAAGTCAAGAAAAAGTTTAAAATCTTACAATTAAAGAAAGTAAAACACCAAGGATATATTCACAATTAAATGAGTGTGGTAAAATATTATATATATAATTTTTTAACAGGTTTAGTTTTTTTTCTAATCAGTTACTGCATTTCAGTCCAAAGAGAACTTGAACCAAAACAACAAAAATTTACAAAATTCTATTGTTAGGTATTTAGAGCTAAGTAATGGTGTAAACTGGTATTAGGCTTTCTTAAGAAACTTTAAAAAAATTATCCTTGTATATCTAGCAAAGGTACAAAGGTTGATCTAAGATTATCAATTTCGGGAATTTCTTTCTGTTTTCTTTAGAACGGTGACATACGAAAGTAGTGGCATGGATGCTTTGTAAGTAAGAAAGGTACAGCAGCCACAGTTTACTAGACCACACTCAACTGCTATTTGTTATGTCCATCTGAAACACTCATGCAAATCAAGCATTGAATTAACCAGAAACTGTTGTCATTGTTCTTTTCTACAAATTAGTGAAAGTCATTTGACGAAAATATTGACAATTCATTATTATTTTTTCCTTAATAGTTTTGCTTGCGAAGATGTCTACATGGTTGCTGTGATATACATGCGGTGCTCAGCTGCTATGAAATACAAAGGTGCCTTAAAAGTATCTTTTTTTTTAATTTGTACTTTAGGACAAATCTTACCAGCATCTGGTATTGCAAGAAGTGCAGTAAATGCTCTCATAGCTGAGCGTTTCAACTCGTCTTGTTTTTCAAACTCCTGCTTCACCGAGTTGGCTTTCACTTTACTTGTACAGGTAGTCCTCAAAGGTTCAATAAGCCTCTCTAACCCTGATAAAAAAAACAAACACACACACACTTGTAAAACATATTGCTATATGAAAATATAAGTTTTAACAAAATCTTAACCTTATACGGCTGGTGAGAATCTTTCTATGGCATATCAGTGATTTAAACATACAAATATTTTATACAATTTTTATGTCACATTATACCTCGTGTACTTATGGTACACAGAAGAGTTGTTAAATATCTTCAGTAAAAATAAGAATTAACAATAATCATTAGTCTTAATTATGAGAAGCATAAAGCCTCTATGACCACTCTGCCTTAGATATCTTTGCTGTTAGTGGTGTTTTTGGCCCTTATCCCAAGAACACCTGACAAGGTTGGGCCTGCTGAGTGAATTACTAAGCACACAGAGTACAAATCTTGTTGCTAAATAGAAGACTATTAGTTTAATAATAATTAATTTATTCCTATATTGATTTCAATGTTTCATTTTAGTTGTACAAATAGTGAATGGCAACATTTTATCATTAAAAAGACGTTTCTAAAGGTATAAAGTGTTTAAAAAATTCTGCAACCCAAATTTTCAGGATTGTGACATCTCAGAAGACATCAATTTTCCATTAATCAATCTATTTATTAACAATACTGAGATTCTAAGAGTCTTCCCAAGTTTTCCATGCAATTTAAACTAATTGTTTCTTGTTTAATAATAAGCCAACATAAGTTCTATGAATTTCTTGAATGTGCAACCTTAAACACTTTTTGTTTACAAAAAACTTAAAATTTTCCTTATTAACTTAAATCTGTCTATCAAGATTCTTAAAATTGTCCTTATTAACTTAAACCTGTGTATCAAGATCCTTCCTCTAGCTTCTTTTACAGTCTGTCTCAAGTATGACCATAGTTCCAGTATGCTCCTAATAAGTCAATATTTCTTAAGACTGATTCTCAAGGTCAATAATGGGGAACGTAAGAGACTTTTACTGCTCCTAGTCAGTTACCAATACCTGCAAGGTGCTGAATTAAGAAACTGCTTGTTTGTTTGTTGAATTTTGTGCAAAGTTACATCTGTACAAGCCTTCCCTAATTTTGAAATGATAGACTAGAGGGAAGACAGCTAGTCAACACCACCCACTACCAACTCCTGGGCTCTTCTTTACCAACAAATAGTGGGATTATCACACTAATCACATTATAATGCCTCCACAACTGAAATGACGAACATGTTCACCAATGGGATTTGATCTCATGATCCAAAGATTGTGAATTGAGTTACCTAACCCGCAAATTAAAAAAAAAGACAGGAGAAAAATTATGAATTTTGTCTAATGAAATAATTGGTCAAGAATAACATTAACATAAAGCAACATATAAGTCCTGGAAAAATAATATAATAAATTAAAACAGGCTCCACAATAAAACAAAGAGTTTGTGTTTCTTAGCTTCTTTTTACCTTAAAAAGTTTGATTTTTCACAACTTTTGAAAGAATTAAAAAAAAAAAAATCGAGGTTTTTGAAAACTTTTTAAACAAAAATTTAATACGTTTATATGAGAATCGTGTCTTGGATATTATAGCTATAACCCTGAATAGCTTAGAAAATTAACTACAAAGTTTTCAAGCATTTTCAAGCAGTTTAAATGACTATTCACAACAGATATACTCAGGATGGCAGAATCTTCTTTAAAAGACATTTAGTCTTTTTTTTAGAGTGATGGTAAAACATTTCATATCTTAATCTCAATACTCGTGAAAATTCATAATTTGTAATTTTTAGAAGCATTTATTATGGAATGTCAACAATTAAAGTTAAAACTTTTTAATAAAACCCATAAATACAAAATAACAACATACTCTGCAGTACAGCTGAAGGGCAGAGAGAGGCTAGCCGTACCAGCATCAAGTATGTTAACATTTTAATATCATAATGGTCTCGAAGTCCATCTTCCACATGGTTAATGAATTCAAAGACATCAAGTCGATCCAAACAGGAGTCCAATAGTGTATACATACACTCAAAAGCTGCCTATAAATATAAAATAATTGTATGTTCACACTGTAATTACTGGTGCTGCAGGTAATAAGAAAACACAGTTTTTCCATATTAGAAAAGTTCATATGGCAACATAAACAGGGCTATAAATTAAAGGAGTGGCAATACGGTGATACGATACGAGTATTATATTGTGAAGCCATAATACGATCGTATCGATACATCGTCCGATATGATAAGATTTATGTGTCTTCACGACATTTAGCAAACTTTCAGTAAAAATTATATGTCTTTTGTAAAGAAAAAATCAGGATTTCTAATAAAGTATTTTTGCTAAAAATTAATGATTCAATAAAGGAAGATGAGTATTGAGTACAACATGTTGTCTTCATTTCTTTTATCAAAAACATTACACGCAAAGTAATATAAATTAACAATAACAAAACATATAGATGTTAAGTGAGAATTTGAAAAAGCACTGTAAAGTGTGAAGTACTTAAATAAGACAACGTTAGTAATATAGATAATAAATGACAGACAAGACCGTCGAACTTTGTAACAAACCATTGGTAAAACTTCTGTACTTAGATATACATTGTATTGCAGCATCAATATCTAGATACATATCATATTGACTGCTATGATGAGATGCACACCCCTACTATAAATAGACATCACGATAAAATTTGCTAATGGGAAATTATAAAATTTCTACCATGTTAACAAACATTACTTCTTTTAAATGTAAAGTGAAATAATTCTCACCACAGTTTATCATATACACGGCCTTTCGGCAAGTAAAACCAAATAAGCATACTACCAAAAACAATAACATTATTGATTATTAAAGTCAAAAGAAGATCCATAATGGAGTTATATTACCTATATCAATTATTTTTAAAGATAGTTCAGAAAATCTGAAACTATTCCTTTAAACTCTGTTGAAGCCTTGTCTACTTAAGAATGCTTACCAGACATATAAAATTCAATAAACCACTTATTATTCCAGGTGATCAAGAAATCCTGATTCTAAATCTGTCTGAAAAGTTGGTCATACCCAAGTGATATGTTTTAACTAAAGCTTCTGTATTAAGTTGATGTATTATCAACATCAGCTTTATGAAGTTACAATTAAGAATTGATCTTTGAAATTAAAAAAAAAAAATTGGATTTATTATTCTAAAAAAAATGTTAGAATTGAAAGGCGAGGATATATTATATATAATATTTTAATATCATCTTTAATAATGTTCAATTTAAGGCTTATACAATAATAAAAGAATAATACAGCATTGATGAAAAGTATAATGCACAACGCTACAGCTGGCAGAAATGTTTGTCATTTTCTATCTACATAAAAATCAGCATAAAACAGATATCACTAAATAAATCTATAAATAATGGTCAACACTATCAAATCATAAACATCTGAATGTTGATTTGTCTTTCATTCAAACTGATGTAATAAATAACACCAAATGTAAAGAATTTAACAGTTTTATTAAAAATATTATAGACTCAAGCACCTTGTAAAAAGAGCACATTACCATTATATTAATGGCACAAAAGTTTTAATATATATAAAAACAAGTTCATTCAGAAAAAGGATAATACAAGATAACTAACAAACTTATCAAAAGTAAAACAGCAACCAATTATACCAATAACATTGTTTGAACTCAAAATAGTGATAAATATTCAAGCTTTATTTACAGTATCTTCAATTTATTAAGCCAGAAATTTCCAGAACAGGGTCTGCAGAAAAGTTTCAGGAAAGGGGTGGGGGGTTCTTAGTAAATACACAGTACAGTTCAGGTGCCCAGTATCTACAGATTCACTGGGCAGGTGTGGGGGTCTCAGCCAAGATCCAGAATGTACTGGGGTCTCTCATGCCGAGGAAGTTTGGGAACCCCACATATTAAGCAATTTTTACTCTAATTTGAAAACTACAATAGCTCATAATTTTAGTTTACTTGCTAATCATGCTCATGATGAGGACACAGAAATAGTACTGCTGCAATAGAAATTCACTGCTTTATACATAGTCTTGGGGAATACCATAATATTAATGTAACATTTTGTTTCTTAGTTAAATCTTTTAAACTAAAATATCATCATCACAGTTATCCAAGAATGAATATCTAATACCCACCTTCCTGATATCAAGACCATCATCTACAGTGTGTTTGAATGGACCCATTTCTACCTCACGAATCAATTCTTTCTGAAAATAAAAAAAATTGTGACCAATAACTTATCTTCATCTATCTTAAAGTGTACTAAATGTTATCTCATTTTCATTACTAATTCATAAAAAAATTCCCAGAACAAAACTTAATCTGCAAGAAGATTTAATAAACTCTAGTTTCATTACCTTATATCAATTTGTTCTATGTAATTTATAAAAAAAAAAGTGCTAGTTATCACAATGAATAATGCACAACTAAGTTGTTAAAACTTTGATAAAAAAAAAGTGTCCTTTACACGGTCAAAAGAAAAACTTGACTTTGAATGCAAGGCAATGCTATTTTAGACACGAACACGGCAAAAATACAAAAAATAATTTGAACATTTTTTATGGTGTGAATGCCTTTTTCAAGCTGGAGAAATACAATTATAGCTGATTTACTTGTCAACAAAATACTATGTTTACACCATAACAACTGCTGTTGTAACAAGTGACTTCTATAAATAGTGCTCCAACCAATACAGTCTGTATTTGAACATTTTTTATAGTATGAATGCCTTTTTCAAGCTGGAGAAATACAATTATAGTTGATTTACTTGTCAACAAAATACTATGTTTACACCATAACAACTGCTGTTGTAACAAGTGACTTCTATAAATAGTGCTCCAACCAATACAGTCTGTTGTGTTAGAACCGGTCTGAAGAGCTCTGGATTGAGTGGAACATGCTGTCAGTAATGGATACAGCAAACATAGTGTGGTAACAATAATAACATTATCCACTCTTCTAATTCTTGAAAATTCCAAAGGGACTAGATATAGAATGCAGTGTTAAAAAATATATTAGGCCTAATACTATTGTCTGATGACAAGTAAATTAACTATAATCACACTTCTCCAGCTTGAAAAAGGCATTCACACTATAACAATTGTTCTTGTAACAAAACAGCTTATACAAATAGCATTCCAATCACTGCTGTGTTTGTTTTGCTGTGTCTCAGCTGGCCTAGTGAGCTCTGGATTGAGTGAAAAACGTTGTCGGCAATCTCTAAGGGACTGGATATAGGTTGCAGTGTTAAAAAATATATTAGGCCTAATACTAATGTCTGATGAAAAGTAAATTTTAAAACTCTGTTAATTTTCTATTCTATTAATTTTGTACGGGCCCTCTATATGACATAACTTTATAATTTACTGAATTACAAATATAGAATACTTTCCAAATAAAGTAACTTACAGTAGGTTGCTATTAGTACCTCTTTTTCTATTAACACCAAAAACCTGCAATCTAGGTTAAAATAATAATTGGAAATTCACCAATAGTCAGAACACTTTCATGCCTATATTGTTAAAAAAATTGAATATGTAAAATATGCCCCCACCAAACAAATAGTTATGGTATATCTGGAGTCAGTAACCTGCAGCTTTCGGGCCGCATGCAGCTCCTTAAGGAGATTTGTGCGGCTCTTGGGCTGTCTGAGGGGAATCGAACCCCTTATTTTAGTGTTGCAAATCCATTAAGACATTTTGTGACTGTAGAAATGTTTTGGTCCCAGACAAAAACAAAAGAATGACTCTTCTTTGGAGGGTTGCCAACCCCTGTGGTATACCAACAGAATATAACATACATACAATAACAAATAGTTAATATATTTAATTCCATACAAATATCCCCAAAACAAGAAAGTGTTATTGCATTTACAACTGATAGAATATCATTAAAACCTTGAAACAGATTTTTTCCCATTTACAACTGATAGAATATCATTAAAACCTGAAACAGATCTTTCCATTTACAACTGATAGAATATCATTAAAATCCCAAAAACAGATTTTTCCCATTTTACAACTGATAGAATATCATTAAAACCTTGAAACAGATTTTCCCATTTTACAACTGATAGAATATCATTAAAATCCCAAAAAATATCTTTCCATTTACAACTGATAGAATATCATTAAAATCCCAAAAAATATCTTTCCATTTACAACTGATAGAATGTCATTAAAATCCCAAAAACAGATTTTTCCATTTATAACTGATAGAATGTCATTAAAATCCCAAAAAATATTTTCCCATTTACAACCGACAGAATATCATTAAAATCCCAAAAACAGATTTTCCCATTTTACAACTGATAGAATATCATTAAAACCTTGAAACAGATTTTCCCATTTTACAACTGATAGAATATCATTAAAACCTTGAAACAGATTTTCCCATTTTACAACTGATAGAATATCATTAAAACCCCAAAACAGATTTTTCCATTTACAAGAATATGACACTTTCCACAGAAATGCTAGTCAATTTATTGAAACCACTCAGAATATTACGTTAAGTTGTTTCGCTACTTTTTTGGGCATGATATTGAAGAAAACAAGATATAGTCTCATTACAGATACTTTAATGAATCCCTAGTACAGAATATGATCTGAAATACTTATTACTCTGTTTATACAATCACTAAATAACCTGATTAAAATAAACATAACATTTTTAATCTAAGTCTCCATCCTTTGTATTTCTCACAAAATGGTTAAATGATAGCTGATAACATGGCACCTAACACATCGAGTATAAATGGCATGCTTTCCTCACTTTTTCCAGTTAGTATATACAAACATTATTATCAACAACCATGTTAGATTGACTTAGCTTCCCTCCCCACTTCTGTTAGGTAGTCATGGCTGACATAAAGAATTCTGGTTTTACAGTATAATCAAATCTGAATGACACAATTCATTCTTTTCGAATGATAATTCTCAGTAAACTGCCTTCATAGAACTTATTACATAGGAATAAAGCTGAACCTTTTCCCCCATAACAGTTTCTTTTTTTTTGTGTTCTGAGATATGTTTAATATTCCTGTCTAGCTTCACTTGGGTTTCTGGCAGCATTTGCATACTGCACACATTGCTACCATATGGTGCAATCATAATAGCTGCTACTTTAAGTTTCTAGCATCTTTCAAGAATTTTTAACTTTTTTCCAGAAATTGTGTGAACCCTGCGTTATTCTTGACTGGTTTTACAGCAAATCTTCAATCTAAAATGAAAGCTGACCCCTTACTACAACTTATTACATTGTACATTAAAAAAAAAACAAAGCTGACCCCTTGCCTTGATGGATTGCTGGTACACCTCAGGCAAAATAAACGCCCATTTTTCTTCAAATAGCTGGAAGGCAAAAACTAGCATAGCGTTCAAGCTGACCCCTTACTCTTATTAGTTTCAAAGAAAACTCAAACAGGTATTGATTTCTTGATCTAACTATTCACTAGTTATTTTTGTTCTTCTGAAGCAGGATGAATCTTTACTCACACAAAAACATGAGCCCTTACCCTCACTTTAGTTTCACTGTACAACTGAGGCAAAATGGATTCCAAGAGATCTCGCACCAATGACGGTTTATTGTGGGCTGCTGAATTGAAAGCCACAAGCGCTACTCGACGAACATTCAAATCTGGATCTTGTAAGGTGGAAAGAAATTCACCGATACAATTTTTAAGGAGACTGTCAATCGGTTGAGGCTACAAACAAGAGTAAAACAGGATTCAGAAATATGATTCACACAAAACATGACAATTAATAATTGTTAATAATGCTACCACTTAAATCATAATCAAATATTACACAAATAAGGTTTAAATTTAACTAAATTTCACTCTTTTATAACATTAATTTTCATATAATCCAAAACTAGCTAGGATTAGTAAAAAATACATGGCTGTTGACAAATATTTTTCATCATTTAAATTTGAAAACCTCAAATAACTTAAGTCTCATTAAACACTATTATAAAAAAAAAAAGAACATAAATTGTACATAGAAGTATAACTCAATTTGACTATGCCATTTTTATCCTTTATAATATTTACTATGACACAATTAAATAAAACTAGAGAATTCTGCCATATTTTTCAACTTTTCCTCATGGTTCTAATACCATATCAACAATGATTACAGTAGTAAACTGTTTTTGGACACAGTTGTCAAACTGGCCCTGTGCTAATTCCCAAATTCAGTCAACACGTTGTTTTGTGATAGTGGATCTAAACCTTATTATTTTATACTAGTAGAAATACCCACCCTCCGGGCAGGTATAACTGCTAGTTCCTGCAGAAGGCTATTGGGCCTGCAGCCTTTTCTGGAATTGTCTAACAGTTCTACAACAATGTACTCATATTTGACAGTCAATACTGTTCACCATCCATGAGAAAAAGGATTTTATTGAAATTTTAGTTTAAAAATGAGCTATCATCACAGCATTACATCACAGAGTAGATTTTATTGAAGTATTTCTTTGTAGATGCAGTTATCAGTAAAAGTATCTTCCTTTCCATTGCAATGCTCAAGTGATTTTCACTAAAGAAAAATAAAGAATTTTTTTAACTTTGTTTTTTGATTGTTTTATATTTGAAACTTACTCCTTTT
>NW_013665772.1:660117-665715 GCF_000517525.1 Limulus polyphemus
ATTTATTTCTCAGCTATAAAAATATTACCCAGTTATGATTGGTGATGATAGGTGTGGTAGTTTTCGAGATTCGAGTTTTGGATGTATACATCGCAAGCTCTATTATAATAAGATGACATAGTGTATTTACCTACTACAATTTCAATAAGTTTGTACGATCTAATAAATGAAAATAAAGATTTAATAAGATGGTACAATCTAGCAGCACTGGCACCCAAGTGGTTATAGAAGCTTTTTGAAGTTTACCTGTTGCTCGTAACTAAGACTATTTTTCAGAGAATAAACATAGATTCACTAATTTCGTACCGTCATGCAAATGATAATAGATACAGATTCGATACATTTGTACAGTCTGGCAAAAAAATGCCATCTACTAGTTTTTCAAAGAATAAATATGGGTTCAATAAGTTTGTACAGTCTGGTCAATGAAAGTAAAACAATGCCATCTAGGGGACTTTTGTACACTGCTACTTTATCATATAATTCCAAGCCTAATTTCTTTTATTGTGGATCTGTCAGACAAAATACCCAACAAGAATACAAAATATAGTAGGTCACACTGGATAACCAACCTTACTTCACAATTAGAAGAATGCTACAATTTTTACAAATCAAATTTTATCAGTTTAACTAGCTTAATGAGAGAAAATTCAATATGATGGAGCATAATATAATTTAACAAAAAATCATGTACCAAGACTCTATTAACCATAGTTTTAAACATGGGTCTAAATCATGTAGCAAGAATCTATTAGCCATAGTTTTAAACACGGGTCTAAATCATGTAGCAAGAATCTGTTAACCATAGTTTTAAACACGGGTCTACATCATGTAGCAAGAATCTATTAGCCATAATTTCAACACGGGTCTAAATCATGTAGCAAGAATCTATTAGCCATAGTTTAAACACTGGTCTAAATCATGTAGCAAGAATCTATTAGCCATAGTTTAAACACTGGTCTAAATCATGTAGCAAGAATCTATTAGCCATAGTTTAAACATGAGTCTAACCTGATCAGATATAGTGAATTTCATGGCTGTAACCACTGTACTACGGGTTAGCTGTGACGAGGAACTCAAATAGGACTTCAGTTTTGGAAGAAGGATGGGAGGATCAATCAGTGTCAATTTCCCAAGGCACTCAGCCACCACATTACGTGTGCCTTCTTCCTCACATTCACAGTGTTTGAACAGCATGCTCCTTTGAAGGTAAAAATATAGATATTGTATTACTAACCCTTTACATAATATTTTACTTGTTTAGAAAAGGTTCCAGATGTATAAGTGATGAGAAGTATTAATTAAAACAAATATCACAAATAATTGATAATATAGTGTAAAAGATTTCCAACAACATTGAATTAGTAAGATTTGTATGTACACAAGTTCATTTGACCACAGCATATTGACAAAAAAATACTAAGCAAAGAATATATTCTCAAAAATCATCTTATAAACACAAAAATTATATAAATAATAAAGTGCTATAGAAATATTGTTTTCACACAATACAATTATATGTCTAAATTGCATCATATGTAAGTTTTTAGCAACATATTATGATTTTGTTAGATTTAAAAGCTTGGAGATAACACACAAAAAATGTATTCCATTGAATTTTAGTTTCTAACATCAGCAATTTCAAAAATCCATCATTTTCAAAGCATATGAACTAGAAATAATAATAAAAAAAACATGTACAAAGACTATAGAGTTGCAACTCCTTTTCTGTGTTGACAAGTTCTCTCTGTGCAGGCAGAATGTTTAAGTATTTCTACTCCCCAAATAAAAATTACAAATAAGGAGATGAAGTCAAAATAAGTTAGCAGTTTAGAGTTTGGTTGTATTACTTTATCAAAAACAAATGTTTATAAAATACACACCAAAAAGAATTCTCAATCTGAAAATTTCTGTTATAGTTTTATTCTGCAGAGAGAGAGAGAGATCAGACAGAACTTTTTAAAACTTCAGAATGTTATTTGTCTTAGCAAAAAACATGAGATATGAAGCAGGAAAGTATTTCTCACAAAGCAACAACAAAGGACTCTTTTTAACATAAATCAAAGGCATGAAAGTTCTTGCAACTTCATTGTTCTTTAAAACAGAGAATTTAGTCATGCAAAGAGCAGAAGAATTAAACAATGCTAAAGTTACGAATGATTAAACAATGCTAAAGGTACAAATGATTAAACAATGCTAAAGGTACAAATGATTAAACAATGCTAAAGGTACAAATGATTAAACAATGCTAAAGGTACAAATGATTAAACAATGCTAAAGTAACAAATTGAGTCTGAAGGTTGCTGGCAAATAGCAGTCAGTGTAACATTAGCATTGTTTAATTATTTGTAACTTTAGCATTGTTTAATTATTCTTAACTTTAGTATTGTTTAAACATTGGTAACTTTAGTATTGTTTAATTATTTGTAACTTTAGCATTGTTTAATTATTTGTAACTTTAGCATTGTTTAATTATTTGTAACTTTAGCATTGTTTCATTATTTGTAACTTTATCATTGTTTAATCATTTGTACCTTAAGCATTGTTTAATCATTTGTACCTTTAGTACTGTTTAATCATTTGTACCTTTAGCATTGTTTAATTATTTGTAACTTTAGCATTGTTTCATTATTTGTAACTTTAGCATTGTTTAATCATTTGTAACTTTAGTATTGTTTAATTGTTTAACTTTAGCATTGTTTCATTCCCAGACATGTCAAAACACATTGCAACTGTAACTCGCTTACACAATAATTTTGTTTAAATGATAAATGGCAGTTTTTCAATAAACTGTAAAATAAAACTTACCATACAGAATCAACAAAGGGCTGAAGTGTTTGAACTGTTGCAGGACTGGCTGACTGACAGCTAATGATCTAAAAAAAGGTTATCATAACTAAGTACTTAAAGATGAAGCTTAAGGTGAGGCAAAAATAAAAATAGAAAGAAAATTACTTAAAATTCATTTTGATGTAATCATGGGTACAATTGTCCCAATCTATATCTGATTTATATAGCATTGTATAAAAACATTTTTGTACAAGGGTTATCAGAAATGCTTTGCAATTATGTTATTGTACAGAAATAAGCAAAATAGTTTGTTTGAGAATATTGTACAAAGATACACAATGGTCTATCTGCATGTAACCATACTTAATTTTGAGCTGATATACTGAAAAATTGACAATTATCTAACAGCATGTACCACTGGCTCTTGGGTTACTCCTGACTAGCCAAACAGTGAGATCAGATTGTCACTTCTATAGCATATCCATGGTTCCAAAGAGGAGAGCACATTTTTGCAGCAACAGGCCTCAAACCCTAAATCTTCAGATCCACAGTAAGGCCACGCTAACCACTTGGCCACACCCAGCCTTTAAAAAAATATAATTTTTACCAATTACATTTTACCTAAAGACAGAAAAAAAAGAAAAACCACAGTCTTACTTCTTTTAATGAGTGTAGCAACAAGTACTGACGCCTGGATTGAGTTTCAATTTCTTGTAAAACAAATGGTAGGTACTCCTGCAGGTTTCCTACACTGACACTACCTGGTAAAAAACAACAATCACAAAATAAAAAGCATTAAGATTATAAATGCTTCATAATATAATCAAGTGACAGCTGGTAAATAATGACTTTTTGAGAAACAGTGAACCACAAAAATAACAAATGTTTCTACTGAATAATTCAAAATGGTCTCATTCCTATCTCTGAAAAAATTTATAGTAAAGAAAGAGAAATTAAATTTAACATCTTTTAAATAAAGTGCAATTTTTACATATTACACTAAAAAAAATTATATTTAATACAATTAAGAAATAAAACAAATAAAGAGTTCGACAGAAACGTTATAAATGACTATCACTAGAATATCAAAAAACTTTTAATAATATTTGTGATTAGACCTTTTAACCATTTATTTTCAGAAACAATTCTATATTTTGAATTTCTAATTTTGTATTGTAATTTTAAAATGGTGACCCAAAAATACGTCCAGTAGACCGAAACTGAGATATTCGCTATATTCCAGATTTGACTTCACATGATGCCCCTAAAACAACACATTTCAATGCATGTTGAGATAACAACATATTTCTTTTTACCTCTTTCTAACTGCTTCACTACTTTCTATTTCAGTTTTATACAACATTCTCTGCACCAAAGTTGAATAATTCATTGTAGTTTCTCATATCAGAAAGCAACACAGCATAATAAATAACAGCTGGATGTTTTTCTGTGATCCTAAGAAGTTACGGCTGTATAATAACCAAATCTCCCATTGAATGTAACAAATTACTGGTTTCAGTAGTTATAAAACAAACAGTCGTTTAGGTCGAGAATGTCTAATCTTCAGTTTTTGTACGTCTAGCGCATTGTTTAAAAGTACAATCAATTATTTGTGAGGACATAAATTAACCAGGTTAGTTCAGCTTATAAATGTTATTACCATACCATTAAACATTATTAAATTTCCATCTCCATTTCGAAGCATTACAGAGACTCAGTAAACTTATTATAATTTCTGGTTATTTTTTAGACATTCACTCACCTAAAGCAAAAGAAGCTGCTGTTTTCACCTCCTCACTCTGAGAGCTGAAGGAATCAACTAGGATGTCTTTTAGGTCTTCAATCCCACTCAAATCTCTTTAAAAGAATAATAATTATCACCTACTAGCCACACTTTCTAAAAAGATGTAATCAGAGATATTTTCAAAATGACATCCTTATGTTTTATTTGTTTGTTTTATGTATTTGTAGAAGCTTCATCCTTAATTTTAAACATATACACAAATGGGAAGGCTGCAACCACCATTAACTTTTGGATACTCTGATCAAATAGTGAGATTTCAATCACTCTTACAGTAGACTTGAACCAATGATCATCAGCTCTATAGTCCAGCATGCTAACTCCATGGCCATTTTGGTTAATGTTTTTTTGTATTTTAAGCACTTATTTCAAATATTAAAAGGCAAAACCTACCATTTTCAGACTAATTCTGTCTGGTCACAACTCGGATACATATTGGACTAAATGTAAATTAGATGAGAGTTCTACCACAAGCTGGTTGGGAAATTCAAAAATACTGTATAAAGTTGAAGTTTATCTACGAATTAATTAAAGCAACTAAAAATACTTTATATCATTTTAGAACAGCTTTTCATTAACAATGTGCATAACCTATCTTAATTACCAAAATTCTCATTTCTTTTTCTTAGTCAATCTAATATCTGCAACATTCTGTGACTCTAAGATATTCTGTCTTGTTGGTTTTTTTTATTATTCTTTAGCTATATAACACTTAGTGTTCTTGTAGATGTTGGTGCCTTCAAACATATGAAAGCTCTGAACAAGAAGTCAGTGTTACCTTTAATATCAACTTATCTTCCAAATGCCATACCAGCTGTCAATAAAATTAAGTTGGACAGAATGCAGCGTTAGCCAAAGAAATAAAAATGTGGTCTTGAAAGGCCGATGAGCAGCTTTGTAGTTACACAAATACTACCTTTAAACCCCAATTTAATTTTTCTTAACTGGTACTTGTGCCCCTTTATAATATATATATATATATATATATATATATATATATATATATA
>NW_013665772.1:666507-670010 GCF_000517525.1 Limulus polyphemus
ACACCATTTAATATGGATTGAGCAGGTGTGGTTAACTGAAACATTTATTTTACAAATCATCAACATACTTGTTTTAACAGTCAACTACAGTGAATAACTAGTAAAATCAACATCATCCACAGATCAGAATATTTCAACAAAGTTAAAACTGAGAAAAGTAGTTTAGAATTACACATTTAAAAAGGTGTGGACAAATTATTGCTTTTTACAATGAAAACTTAATAGTATAACTGCCCAAAACTTAAGTTTAGAAAGTGTACTTCAAAGAGCATTTAGTGTTTTGCTAAAATTAAGTTTAATATTCAGACAGTAGGATTAATGTCATTTGAAGGATATAAACATCAACTGAATCAGACAGATCCAAAAATAAAGATGTGTATAATGTAAAAAATCAAAACAGAACTACTGAAAACATAGTAGTTTACAGGAAACAGTTTCAGTCAAAATGCTTAATAGACATAGGAATTCTTAAATTGTGGTATGCATACCACTGTTGATACATGGAGTTAACATCTGTGGTGCACAAAAAATTTATGTTAAAATTACAAAATATGTAATAAGCCCAATTTGAGCATCCCAAGTACATATACACACTATTCTACTCATTTGTAGACTCACCAGTGTTTTCTTTCCTTCACGCTGACAAAAATCACACCACAGGAAAAACAATAATTCCTAATTTTTGCCACTATGTTTTTACTCTTTTTTTAAAAAATTAGGCCTAAGTCTGGAGTTAAAAAAAGTTAAAAAAGTGGATTACAAGCATAAAATTTGGACAACCACTGGTCTAGTACTTAAACTTTAATAAAATTTTACAAACATTGGAAGAGCAAGGATTCTTCAACTTTATAAACATACACATTTCATATGTACTCCTTCAATTCATACAGTACTTACTTTGATACTTTATTAAATAGGACGATTCATTAAGTGTGTTTGGTGTGTTTTGAATTTCGTGCAAAGCTACACTAGGGCTATCTGTGCTAGCCGTTCCTAATTTAGCAGTGAAAGACTAGAGGGAAGGCAGCTAGTCATCACCACCCATCCCAACTCTTGGGATACTCTTTTACCAACGAATTGTAGAATTGACCGTCACATTATAATGCCCCCCATGGTTGAAAGGGGCAAGCATGTTTGGTGGGACGGGGATCAAATTCATTGAGAAGAAGTGACATTAGTATTTTTAACTTTATCTGAATGCTACTTACTATTATAAACCTTTACATTTCTTCTTGAAGCTACAAAGATTTTTTTAATACAAAAATACAAATAATGTTAGGTAGAAAAATACATTATAAAAATCATTTTATATGATTGTAACGTTTACAAACATTCTTTTCATCAGTATTCTCTTTAACATTTTTTCTTTTCAAATAAGTTTACGTTTATAATGTTAATTTGTTCTCCTTTGTAACTAAGTTATTTTATAGTTGTCTGCTTTCTTACTATTATAGATTAATTTACCATTTGGATGTTTTTATTTTTGTCTGTTGATCATTTGTTACCTTTGTTTGGTGTCTTAAAAAGGCAATTTTATTTTTTAGACTATTTTTATTATTGCAAGTTTAGTGGTAAGCATGTACCAAACTGTGAATCTGAGGGTCTCATTATCACAAAAGTTGGCAGTGCATATTGTTGAGTCGCTGCTTTTTCTTTAGTCTATCTGTTCAAAATCAGGAACAGCTAGCACAGATAGCCCTTGTGTACCTGTGTAGAAATTTCTGAAACAAACAAACAATTCTCATTGCCTTGTCAAGTTAAACCAAGCAACTTTAATTGGTTTTTGTTTCCAAAATTTTGTTTTAAAGGAACAGATTCTTTATATAAAATGGAGGTAGAATAAATAGATATTATAAATGGGAAAAGAATATTTTTTGCTAATATTGTTTTAGTTTAAGTTTTGACTTTGTTTTCTTTTCTCACTGTTAGAAATCAAATGATTACATCCAGTTGTTTGCCTTGTTGGCTATTGGAGAAATAGGGAAGCACATGTAAGTGTTTTGCTTCTCATTTTCTTATTTTTACATTCCAAGATCTTATTTTTTCCTAACACCATTTCAGTAGTGTCAGTATTTGCGTTCAAAACAGAAATATTACAAAAAAAAATATTGTGAATAGTTCAAAATTACATGATACAAATATACATACGTACAAGTATATAACAAGTATTTTAAACAACTAGAATATAAGATGACTTCTCATTTTAAGAAAGAATAAAATCATCGTAATTTAAATTTCAAATGAAGGCAATTACCTGTATGTCGAGCAAAAACTGTTGAACAACATTTAAAGCCTCTTCTGGACAAGTGATTGTAAGAGCAGCCACACATTTAGCAATAGAATGGAAAGCCTGCTTGTGGATCCCATGAGCGGCCACACTACCAGTGGTTGCCCCAGTCTGGTACACTGGAGCTTTTAGTTTCTGTACAGACATAAAACACAGTTACACTTTTTATAAATCATGTTATACCAGCTCATTTGATACTTGCACATAACAAAGGTAAGTATTGGCAGTTTTAACCTAACAGCATGACTTTAATTTTTAATTTTGGATAACGAAAATAGTGGTCTACAAATAAAATATTTTTTAATGTGTGCACATGCACACACACAGAGAATAAAATATATTACTGAACTAAAAACCCATTTCTAACATATTAAACATGATTCTTGATCTTAATGTTTAGACATGCTATCACAATATTTTATTATTGTCAAAAATTACTTTATAAGAAAAAGCATTTGATGATAGCTGTTACTTACAATAAAAGAGAAAACAACTATTTCATTACACACTTTAAGAACCTTTTACACACTCAATTTTAATAAAGCATTTATTCAGGAAAAGAAATTCTCTGTAAGTAAATGTGTGTGGGGATACATAATATTAATTAAACATGAAAACCATGTTTCCATTTCCAACAGTTAAATTGACTAGTATGCCAGGAGATTTAGAAGATTATAGAATGTAAGAATTAACAGTAGGGGTTTCTTTAAATACATTAAGAATAAACAAAAGGTTAGGATGGGGGTAGGACCCTTGAGGGATGATCAAGGAAGGCTTGTAACTGATGATTGTGAGAAGGCTGGGTTATTAAAATGCTTTTTCTTCAGTTTTTACTAATGAATATTTAAGCAGTATTCAACATCTTGAACAGTTGTTAGATGAAAACAAGATGACTCCATTAATCCGGAGCTGGTTAAGAAACAATTGGGAAGTTTTGAAGAACAATAAGGCTCCTGGGCTAGATAATATATCCCCAAGGGTTTTGAAAGAGGTCAAGGATTGGATATGTGAGCCACTTGCTTCAATTTTTTAAAAGCCCTTAAATAGTGGGCAAGTACCAGAGGATTAGAAGTTAGCTAATGTCATTCCTCTTTTCAAGTGAGGTGATAAAAATAGTCCAATGAATTATAGACCCATTAATCTTACATCAGTTGTGGGAAGAGTTTTGGAAAGTCTGATAAAAGATGCTTTGCAAAGCCATTTAACAAATTTAGAA
>NW_013665772.1:670984-677855 GCF_000517525.1 Limulus polyphemus
TTACCTTAGGAAGGACATTGAATTGTTGGAAAGAGTTCAGAGGAGGGTTACTAGAGTGGTGCCTGAGATGGAGGAGTTGTCATACAAGGAGAGTTTGAAATCTTTCAAACAGTTTTCTCTTGAAAAAAAAAAAAAAGAGCTGGGGGGGGGGGGTCTCATTGAAGTGTTTATCTCTTTCATGGTGGGCTCGTGCAATTTGTAGAAATCAAGTCTTGAATTTCACTTGTACAAAAATATATGCAGTAACTCAGAGATTTCTTAACGTATCCTTTCAAAACTGTAAGATTTTGTTAAAGATCGTAAGTATGTTGCACACAAATAATGACGGTTTTATAATTAAGTGTTTTATTAAAAATGTTATTTTTCTATTGTAGTTACTCGCATTCAAACTATTAAGAAATCGAGTGCAAAGTGATTTTCATTTTAAGTATAAAAAATACTTTTCTTCCTCTTATAGTTTCATATTTCATTTGCATAATCTTTAGAACTTCCTAAAAGGATATCAAAAAGACATTCAGGTAAATTATTAAGTTTTATTTTCCATTTCTCCAACATATCACTAGCTCTAGCTATTATCATCAATGTGCAATGCAACAAAATAATTAAAATCAGGAAATAGAAAAAAAAATGTACCTTTTAATTGTTTGTAATTATAATTTTATAATTTATAATTAAGTGTTTTATTATCTTCAATGTGTAATGCAACAAAATAATTAAAATTAGGAAAAAATTAGGAAATAGAAAAAAATAGGCACCTTTGAATTTTTTTGTAATTATAATTAAAATTACATCAATTAAAATTAATTATAATTAACATTAATTATAATTAAAATAATTAACATTAATTATAATTAAAATAATTAAGTGTTTTATTAAAAATTTTATTTTTCTATTGTAGTTACTCGCATTCAAACTATTATTAGGAAAATAAATTAGGAAATAGAAAAAAAAATGTACCTTTTAATTTTTTGTAGAATATCTTTAAAGAATTTCCTTTTGTTAAATTCATAATTTCATCTTTTTTTCCTTTTCATATACAGTAAATTTTTAATGTTTTATTTTTCTTTCTTGTCTTGTACAACTTATTATTCATCTTGACACAAGTCAACGGTATCCTCAAGACATATTAGTTTCTTTGGGAGATATGCACAACCCTTTAGCCAAATTTTCGTTCAGTGCATAATATCGTAAGCCTTGAGAATGGACGCTAAGTATGATGTATATTTAAAAAATGTTTAAAGCTTTTAATTATGCATTTTAAAACATAACTAATACATAATTAACTAAAATATAATAGTAAGACCTAAATACAATTTATACTGCATCTCTAAATATAACATATTTAGGTAAGAAACAACCAACTATAGGTGATCAAGCAGCCAACAATACTATAGTCAATTTCATCTACTCTGTGACAAAGACTTGGCACCATTTTGAAAATAACAATTGTTAGTTTATACTATAAAATAAGCTCTTTTTAATTGCTATATACATGTGTATGTAATATCTACATGGAAGGGATAAAGCTCAAACAAATCTGTTGACAGTGGGCACGGCAGCTATTAGGTTGAAAAGATTTATTAATTGTTTTAACCGTATTCATTCAGAGTACTTTGAAAGGAACGAGTCAAAAAGTTATGTAAACATCTTATCATCTAGACATACCTCTACTCTATTACCATTGTATTACTGAAGATACAGAGAGTCAAAGTAGAGATTTTTCATAGCCCGTTGGTCACGTGACATCTGAAGTTTTAAGTAGTTTTTTTATAGGTTTATTTTGTAATAAAGGACTTAAAACTTGGATAAAATAAAACTTTAAGGCATTTAATTAAATTTTGAATGTGTCTTGTGCAGAAGAGCATTTAAAGGGTCTCCCATTGCAAAAGAGTTAAGATAGTGTTGATGCATCATCTTTTTCCATACTTAACAGTAAGAATAGTAGGACTAAGGGAACAAATATAAATTTTGGCATGATAGCAGTCATCTTCAGCTAAGACAGTTTTATTTTTCTAAAAGGGTAGTTGGCTTTTGGAATGGATTGCCCTTGGATGTTGTGGAGGGCAGTAAATTTAAGCAAATTTAAGAGAAAGATTGATAACTATATGAATGATAAGGGCTGGCTTTAAGATTTTTTGTTTATTTGTTTATTTAATAGTTTTATTTCTGTTTAGAAGATGGGACAGCTGAGATGGACCAGTAGGACCCTTGTTGTCCCAAAACATTATGTTATGTTATGTATTAAAGCAATCACTTCTGATCAAAAACATTATTGATAATGTTAAAAGATAGGAACAAATTAATTTTTAATAGTATCACACACCTTTAAAAGTTTCTTGTAACCTAGTCCTGGTAGATCTAGCATAACTAGAGCCTGGAAAAACTCTAACATTGAGTTTAGAGCAGCACCTACAAAGATATTTTTTGTTTAGATACAGAATTTGTTTTTAAAAACTGTTCATTACATACTTAATTAACATTTTGTACAATGTCATTAGTTTGACTCGTTTAAACTTATTTCCCATCATTAGAAGGATAAATTTATTTCTTCAAAAAAAAAAAACTACCCAAACAACTTCATTTTTAGCATATCTGAATACATTGTTTTTATTTATCACCTAATTATAAGTTATCTATAAATAATACGCTTGCATTTGTTTATGTGTCTTGGAGATTTCTCAATCAAACGCTTCAAGTCTCGTATCGTTAGAAAGGCCTTTGTCCAAGGAGTCTGGATTGCATATTGGCTTTTCCATTCAGAATGACCTTACCTGTTTTTTGGTTAGTCAGACTTTTTAATGCAACAAGTATGCTACGCAATGGCACAATGTAGTTATCATTAAATGACAACTGGCTTTGATTTCAACTTTAGTTTTTTTATTTGCAAAGTATTTCACACAAACAACATTTAATCCGTGCATAATTTCCTTACAAAAAATGAAGTTACATACGTGTAGTTTATTAAATAAAGTCATTTACATGTAGTTTTATTAAATGAAGTTACATACATGTAGTTTTATTAAATAAAGTCATTTACATGTAGGTTTATTAAATGAAGTTACATACATGTAGTTTTATTAAATAAAGTCATTTACATGTAGTTTTATTAAATGAAGTTACATACGTGTAGTTTTATTAAATAAAGTCATTTACATGTAGTTTTATTAAATGAAGTTATACAACTTGAGTTTGCTTATCTGACTCCGTAAAATTTTGTCAAATAGACCAGAATTTATTGATCTACACATAATGCCTACAAGTAAAATTTTGTCAAATAGACCAGGATTTATTGATCTACACATAATGCCTACAAGTAAAATTTTGTCAAATAGACCAGGATTTATTGATCTACACATAATGCCTACAAGTAAAATTTTGTCAAATAGACCAGGATTTATTGATCTACACATAATGCCTACAAGTAAAATTTTGTCAAATGGACCAGGATTTATTGATCTGAACATAATGCCTACAAGTAAAATTTTGTCAAATAGACCAGGATTTATTGATCTACACATAATGCCTACAAGAAAGCATAATCTAAATTCCACACAAGAAAATTCATGTGAAGGGCAGGAAAACTACCACAAATGTTTTCCAGGTCACAGCTTGTACACAAACATTTTTGTTAAACTTAAATAATTGTAGTTTGTACTTCAACAAAAAAAACGAAAACAAAACTCTCTCTCTAAAAACAAATGTTCACAAAACCACTTTTATTTCACAAAGATGAAGAATAAGTTAATAAATTCTTACCCTGCAATAGCGGTGATTTGATTAGTACTAAAATTTCAGGCAGAATTGCATCTGTAACTTGTACCAAGGACTGTTTATGAACCCTGGAGATTGAAGTTAGCAAGCTCATTGTCAACTAAAACAAAAACAAGGCACTTGTTTCAGTTTAATCTAATCACAACATCTGTTTAAGCTCAAAGCAGTCTTAATCTTAACAGTAACAAGTGAACAAAGATTTCTATAAAAACAAATTAAGCTAAGATTAAGTAATAGTATGAAATGCAGAAAACAATATTTAATACAGTTTTTCATCATTTGGTACAAAATTTATTTATAAAAGTAACATTGTAAAAACATGAAAGAAAACTATGCTTGTTGCATGTTTAGTAATATCTAAGAATAACAATCTGTGTTACAGTCCAGTGCAACCCATAAGATTGGCTTACAGATTAATTCAACACAAAGAAAACAAGTTCAGAAATGAATACAAGGCAATCTCCAAAACAAAATGTTTAATAGCTTATACAAACGTACCTGTGAAATATGCAAGTCCGACTCATTGATCAGAGCAGGGAGTTCATTCATAATTTTATCGATCATTTCTGAAGTGAGTGACTCGCCTGTTAATACCAAGAATGAAAAACATTAATATCAAATAAACTGGAATTTGAAAACACCTTGTTAAAAGTGATAACAAGGCTTAATGCATTCTTCCAATGCAAACAGTTAAATAATTCAAGCACTGTCATTTATCTAAAGTAAAATTATAATTCTATAATCTAAAAATAAAACAAAATTACAACTGTGCCTCCATGATAGTTTTAAATTTCAACTAAACAACCAGGCCAAAAAGTAATGGTATCTGCATAGAGGAAACAAATAAATTAAACTCGGGTATCAAATACAGATTGAAAATGGTATATTGTACTTTATTAGAGGTTTCTGATAAAGTAGGATCAACACAAAAATGGGAATACCACAATAAAACATCGAGAAGATTTATCCTCTATTTGTATGTCACAGATATGATATGAAATTGAAAATTCTATATTCTAAGTTGATGTGGGATGTTGCATATTTGAGGCTTGTGAAAAGAGGTTAAAAAGGAATCTTACTATAACAAATTCAAAAGTCACATAGTTTTCTGACAAGGATTAACTAATAAGAAAAAACAACCTTTGTTCTAATACTCAGGTTATACAGATATTAGAATTAAAAAATAATTACGTAACAATTAATTACAATAAAGTAATTACAATTTGTGATCAAATTGTTTTCATATAAAATGTGAAGTCACAGCTTTTAACTTATGTTTAATTTCTGAGAATAAAATAATTTACTAAACTATTTCTACCCCTTCTGTTAAATGATCAAATTATTCAAGTAAGTCTAAACTATTTCTACCCCTTCTGTTAAATGATCAAATTATTCAAGTAAGTCTAAACTATTTCTACTCCTTCTGTTAAATGATCAAATTATTCAAGTAAGTCTAAACTATTTCTACCCCTTCTTTTAAATGATCAAATTATTTAAGTAAGTAACGAATAGTGCTATTTCTTACATATGACTTTTGGAACATACATGTCATTTTAACATAAAATTCCAGAATAGCATGAAATGGAACACCTGACAGTACCGGCAGAAAACATTATAAGTTTAAAATATTGGTTATATATAAATACTTTTTATATTAATCAATCTACATCATCTAATTGAAATAATTTATTTTCCTAAAACAATTTTTTGCATATTGTTTTGCCCACTACATTTACATGAAGATAAGAAAACCTTATTCCTGTATTTTCCTCATTTACTAGACTCAACTCTGAATTTAGTTCAATTACTTGGTTAACAGATATTGGTATTTTCAACATGAATTATACCTTACACACACAAACGTATCAAAGACACCTGAGGTTCTGAAACAAACCTAATTTGTTTATTAGAATCAATAGAACCACAAACCAAACAGTGCTATAATTAGTCACCAGTCCTTCCCAACAGAAAATTAGATGTTGGTATAATTCTCCTACCAGAAAAAAACTACTATATTTATCAAACCAAATTTCCTTATTTTTCAATATTCAAACCCATGTTGTCAAATAATTTTGATCTCACACATGTATGTTATTTTCAATGAATGTAAATACAAGATATTTCATATACACGTAAAGTAAATAATAATTTATTATTTAACTTATTCTAATATTATTTTCATAGATACGGAGCATTCTTATATGTTTACGCTAGCACTGCCAATGTTTTACGGAAGAATATCTAACTTACTGTAGTTCTTCACGAGGGTATCTAGGAGGGTGAGAGTTGAAAGTTTGAGAGCCCTCTGATTTTTTCTAAGGAAGGATGCTAAAATAGGAACAGATTCCCCTAAAATTGGCCTGAGATTTATCCTCAACGGTGACCTACGAAATGAGTTTTAAACATAATGCATCCAATTTTTCCAGTTGAAATCTCTTAAATTAACATACATTAAAAGTGAAACCTGAAATTTCTAAACAAAATTTGAAATATGAATTACACCACAGGTCACAAAAGGCCTTTTTGACAATTCTAAAGTTATCAAGATTACGAAACACTTACTAATCAACTCTTGAGAGGTTTTATAATTTCCTGAAAATCTACAAATTTACTTCAAATCATTATTTACCTTCAAATTATTACAAAAACCTGTGGCATTTCTCTGTGAAATTATTTACGACAGTTTACAAACTAGCAACTACAACAGACATCTTATAATTTTTAACACTATAATAACAGAGTATCTGTTTTGTTCATAATATGTTCCCTATGCAATTAGTAATACAATGAATCACAAAATTGGTAGACTTATTGCTTTTACATGTTCTCATCTTTATATACCTTTACATAATTTCACAAATTCTTTAAAAACATCTACATTTTTGTTAGAATTATACATTTTTACTAGAATTCATTTAAATATAATAATAAATACCACAGTATAGTAACATTAAGAGCAACTTTTAAAGAAAGCAAAAATAAGAAGGACAAATTATTTGCATAAAGATGGACAATTTGATATATATAGACATCTCAAAAGTAAATAGACACCATGATGTTTATTCAATAGTCATTTAATTAAGAAAGGCATCCAACGACT
>NW_013665772.1:678734-681623 GCF_000517525.1 Limulus polyphemus
ATCATGTAATACAAAAATATGAGAAACAAAAAGTGACACCTCATAATATTGTTTTTATTTCATCAAATAACAATAATTTTAACAGACTGTAGTATTGCAACATACCCAGCAATTTTTGTGAGAGATTTAACAGTTGTGAGCCTTGTAATCTCATTCCTAAGCCTGTCTAAGAAAATAGGCAAACAAGTTTGGAGCTCCGCCTGTAATTGGTCACCCAAGTTACAAATAATTTGGCCCCTGAGAAAATAAAATAAAAATTTTTTAATCAATATGCAGATAAAAAAAATAAAACCTTTCAGTTAAAACGAATGTAAAAATGAACTTCTCAAGTTTATAAAACCAAAAAAATTATCACATTCTCACTATAATGCATGAAAAATTATCTGTATCTCTGTAGAATCATTCTGAGATAAGCGCACCACTGAATGAGGTATCACAAAGAAAACAAATGTTCCCTCTATCTGTAATCAAAAGACAAATTTCACAAACTGTCATATATATTTAGTCTTCCCATCCTTGAGACAGATTTAATAATCTAGCACAAATTATTATCAAATATTAATTGATAAATGTTCATGTTCATCTGCATGTAGTCCAACAACAAAAAATCTTACAAATTGTGATATAACTAACTTTTTATCACTCTAAATACAAGATAATGATGGAAATGATTATAACAAATATCAAAATTTCTAAAAATAAAGGTTATTATTGTTTATAGCTACATTTATTTACTGCCCAAGAACTAAAATTATAGCAAGTACATAAATACAGTATTTTTTAAAAGTCATAAGCTATGGTTATTGTGACCTTCCCTATTTCTACTGAGCCTTACTTTGCTATATGAGACTGTGGAAAACGCAAGATAACCTTAACCTTTGATAAATTTTTTATGCAGAGTATTTATAGTGAGTACACTGGAAATATCAGCAACTGTCTGTTGTAGAAAAAAACACAAGTGTAGAGGACGATGTACCGAAAATCTTCCATTTTCTTCAGGTCTTTTATAATATTGTGCTCACCTCTAATCCCGAATCACTGTTGAGTGAAGGCTTTATTGTATTGATGTAGACACAAAATAAACTGAGATAAAACTAAAATCATCAAGTTTTGGAAGACAAAAAAATTTAAAGAATCTTTCTACATCAATACAATAAAGCCTTCACTAAACAGAGGCTTGGGATTTGAAGTGAGCAACCTATGGCTACCATTGGTTGAAGCCACATGCACCAGTCAGAACAACAAATTACAACACGTCCTCCACAATCCACCAGGACACTATAAAAGATCTGCAACAGCTTACACACACACACTGACCTGAAGACAGAAGACTTTCGATACATCATTCTCTACACATGTTTTTTTCTACAACAGGCAGTTGCCACCTATTCAAGTGTACTCATAACCTTAATCATTACATAAATTTAGTTTGGATATTTTAAACGTATCTACTTGAACTAAAAAAAAAACCTTTGATAAGTTTTCTAAGCATATAAGTTCCTTATAGCCACACCCACAACTCACATATATGATATGCTGTTCCCGATCTTTAACAATATAATTTTTCCTGAACACATAAAACCATACATTTACAATATTAAAATATTCATAGCAATAACCTTCAATTATCTACACACATTTATAATAATTCATTAATCTCTTTAATGCATTAATAAAAACTGATTTTATTTGTTAGCATGATAAAAACCTCCACATAAGATTAAATAAATACAATTACATGCAAGAGATAGCTCTCTCCTTCACTTCTTGGTCTATATCTGCAGCTTTGAGCCTCACGTGGGTACACCGATACAGGTCAGCAACAAAAGGGGTGAAATTAAACGTAGTCACATGGTCTTTGAAACAGAAACACAAAGAATATTACTGCCATGAGTATAACTATATTACGATCACAGAAAGCACTAAATATATTTAAATAACATCAAAAAGTACATTATATTAAAATATCCAATCAAAATGTTTATTTTAAACAGACTTTAAATGAATGAGTATAATAATATCAAAGAGCAAATAACCTTTTGATTAACATATTTTCAAGAATAATTATCCTGTAGATTGATTCTCATTCTCCTAGTTAAAGTTCCTTAAAAATTATTATTCTAAAACTTGATTAATATACATTAATATATTCAACTACAATTATACGTCAGAATGTACCCAAAACAATTTCCTTTAAACACAGTGCTTTAGGAAAACAGAATCACAAATGAACAAAATTACCCTTATAGACAATTACAGAATACTACTTAATGCTGTTCATTCTTTATAAAGGGGCTCAACCAATAAAGACAGGCATTTGATTTAACCCTCTCCGGATGGGTCATGGGTCAAAGGCCGCGTCGTCACATTTATTGACTCGTATTCAAAATTTTATTGAACTACTATTTCATGAATTTCTGTCAATAAGTTTGGTATCCCACTTGTAGCTTATAATTCAAATTTTAGTATTATACATTAGTGAATTTCTTAATTTAAAATTAAATATTAAAAAAAAACAGTTAAACATTGATTTTTGTGTGCCACGTGGTATGTTGAATGCAGCACTGGTTCAAATGAAATGTTTGTGAAGTCAAAATACAAAGTCTATAGTTTTGTATGAATTAGGAACTCAGATTACCAATATTGACAAGCTAGAATATAAAATAAGAACCTCCTATCTTTTACCTTTGCTGATATATCACTCATGTAATGAATCAAACACAGTGGCCCCTCTCACCTCTTTCCATTTTTGGAAACAGTCCCTTATGTATACTTACTTCAATATATGACATGTGAATAACCATTCGAAAGCTCAGGATGTTCCCCTAGCGGCTTTCTCAGCCATTTTCATGTGTTAGGACACCATCTCTTTCTTTCAAATCAAGATTT
>NW_013665772.1:682177-694705 GCF_000517525.1 Limulus polyphemus
TCCTCCATGTGCAAAATTTTTAAAGGCTTAGCAACCTACATCAAGCAGCAATCGAGTACAAAGGTCATAACTAAATTGTTTGCTTTACTTCTTTATTTACTGTTCTATGTTTTAGGAAAAATAACTTCAAGAACTTATTTCAAAGTAGCATAATAATGGAAATGTTACTTTACAAAATACGAGTATACTAAAACACAGCCAAGACGAGTTACTTTGTACAGAACAAAGGTCAGTTTTATGTTATTTGATACAGTAAGATGAATGCACGTGTTGTGTCATTGTAACTTCTGTATTGTTGGCCAGGCATGGCTGGAAGTTCAATATAATAAATGTATATTGTTATTTTTGTGATTAGATTTAAGCTAGTTAGTCTAAACATTTATGTTTTCATGTTGTAATTTGTTGTCATTCTAGAACAAAAGAGGTATAATTTATATTTATTTCCTAATTTTTTATAGTGGTTCCAAGATCGGTCAAATCTACCAAACCCATACAGAGATTTGTTAGTGAAAATAAAAGATAAAATATAAAGTTTATTTCTTAAGAAACATTTGATAATATCTGGACATTATAAAGATTTTGCATGTGAAATTTGAAAATTTTCTGATGCATAAAAGTATTTTTAATTTTAAAATGAAAATTACTTTGCATGTTGCCTATCCAACATGCGAAAAGAAAAAAACAAAAGGCACGAAAAAAACATTGCTTAACAAACCTTAAGACTTAATTTAAAATGTTATATTTTGTATATGAAAGCATTGTAATGTTTACTGATAATCTGCTAAATTTTGTTAACATACACTTATTAAAAGTTATAGCATGAAAACTATAACAAGCACAAAATGGTTACAAGGTCAATCCCAGGGACCGAGCCCATGCTGAAAGAGTTAAGTTATAAAAATATGTGTTACAAAAATGAACTTACCTAGCGGTCTGATGACTTTTACCAACTGTTGCAGTACAAGCAAGGCTTCTGATGTAATTTTATAAAATGCATCTCCAACAGCATGGATTACAACCTAGATTAGTTAAATTAATTTCAAAACATTTTTTCTCAATAATTAAAACCGTAATTTACAAAGATTATTATATTTTACTTTTTTTTCTGACAATATTGTTGAGGAAATGGGTAAAGAAGTGTATAATACTAATTATCAGTTATCTGAAGAAAAACAAATCGGTCACAAAAGGTTGATAAACAAAACTTGACCCTCTATTTTATAGTGGTAAAATGAATAATGGAAATCTTTGCAAACTGTGACAAATTTAATATATACCAGGTTCCTTTATAAATAAATTGCAATAAATTTTTGTAGAAATGTTTTTGTGATTTTTATATTCCACTTACAAAGTTTATTTGATTTAAAGGTTAATTTCTCAAACTAACTAACAGTGGTAAAAATAATATTTAAATTGGGGAAATTTTAAGAGATCTTTTAGCGTAAGGACTAAAAATTAGTTTGGGCTTCTTTCATTGGAACCTTAATAACAAATGTTGTTAAGGAAGACAAAACAAAGCTGCAGCACTTATACAGAAGCTTTTCGAGATAGATGGAAAAAAATGTCTCTAAGATACTACATATACAAATAGACACAGTATAGAGGAGTCTATATAGAATATCTGAGTGACATAAAGTTACTAACAGTTAAATATTATTTATGGAGGCAAAGTTACCAACATCAAATACTGTAATGATAGACCAGTGTAAAAATGCACTTACTGGAAGTACGGTTGAAATGTGTGGATGGAAAACCTCGGGGCTATGCGAAGTCAGCAGACAGTTCAGAAAGGATAAGGTATCAATCTTCATGTTTGAACTGGTACTTTTATCGCTAAATGTAAAAATAAGCTTGTTATATATATATATTTTTAATAGCGACTGCAAAACAATGCTATAGCCCACTTAACGTGGTGCAAAGAATTAGCTATTGCCAGAATAATGCATTTTCACAAGGTTGCCAAGAAGTTCAGGCTTCTATGTACAAACGTTCGTAACAACCACATTTAGGGACAATTAAAGAATGTTGCTACCGCATTAATAGACTGTGGTATGAATACAAATGATTCATCACATCTTACAGATAAAAGCTAAGGAACATGTTCCAAGCATTTGTTCAATTGTCTAACGTAAGAAAGAAGTAAAAAGATAAAATAACATACTCATTGTGGTCATTAAAACATACTACAACAAGTTCGGTGACGAGGAACCCACTTTGAGACTAATAATGGCCGGAGACGGCTTGAATGGGTAATGAAGAAAAACTTTAATACAAGTTTAACATAACAGCAAATGTACAACGTTTCAACAAGGTTTTGTCATCATCAGGTACAAATGTTGTACATTTGCTGTTATGTTAAACTTGTATTAAAGTTTTTCTTCATTACCCATTCAAGCCGTCTCCAGCCATTATTATACTACAACAAGTTTACTTGCCATATTACTATTAAGCTTATATTTTTAACATCACATTCTTCATTCAGTCTCTGGAGTATTTCAAGAAGAAGAGCTTATTTCAACCACACACTGTCTGATGTAGTTAAAAATGTAATAGGCCTAATACTAATGTTTTATGACAAATATAATTAATTATAATAATGCTTTGTCAGCTTAGAAACAGCATTCATACCATAACAATTATTATGAGAAATATGCTGTCAGTATTTTAAAAGATTCATTTATGAAAACTAACAACTATAATTGACAAGTTCTTAGCTTATTTTTTAAGTAATTTAATAAAATAGTAGTATTAAACACTATTCCTGGTCATATATGATTGAATTATCCAATCCATGGTGTCATGAAGGTTCAGGTATTACTATACATGTATTATCAACATTAGATGTGAGTATATGGTCATGATAAGCCTCAAAATGTTGATAATGACTATTACAGGACTTGTTAGTGATATACAATATATTTTATTACATATACATAGAAAAATGTAACTCAGTAGCACTTTGCGACATGCTCAGAAAGGAATTTAAAGACTGGCCAGTAGTCATAGGATTAATCAATTTACTCACAATTTTGATGAACCAATTAATTACTTGATACTAATTTATGTAATCAATGCTCATAGGTAACCAATTATACTGAATAATAAAGTTAACTGCCCAGCTCTACCATATACACATTTTAGATGATAATTTAAAAAAAAAAAGCAGTTAGAGACCTCATTCTAATTTTCTATGATGCAACAAATTTAATCTTTTATCAGCATTAGAAAGAGGCGAACTTTAATTTCTTCATCTCATTTTACAGTCAAAAGGCAACATTACAGTAATTATAACAACATAAAAAATCATAAATAAATCCCGAGACATCTAAAGCAACTTTTCCATTTGTGATTATAGCTCATCTGCATCGTATATATTTCATAAAATATGAATTACAATAAAAATATAATTATAATTTTTACATATTCTCATAGATGGAGATTTGTCATCCTGTTTATGCATCATAATTAATTGTCCTGTGTGAATATTTAGCTATCAATTCGACTAGACTAGATATCTATACGATACATTAAATGTCTTGCCATTTACACTTTATCTAGATTATACAGACTTAATCTTCTATTCTACCTCCATATGTTTTTCTTTTCTTTCCCATAACATATATTACTTTTATGGCCAAACAAAGCTCTGAGAGTAAACTAGGCTCTAAAATACTTACCCTAGAGAATAAATAACCCCTGGAATAAGCACAGGTATGTGATCAGAAAGGGCTCCAGGTAAAACACAGACCAACTCTGTCAACAAGTTAAAGCATCCCTGTCTAGTTTTTGTGCTTTTCTCTTTCAGTTGCTTGTGAAGAGATTTTACAATAGATGGAACTTGACACTGTAGCATCGTCACAGGTCTAAATGTAGGAAAAAACAGAGCTAAAAACTAAAACTATAAAATAAAAAAGCAGTAAAATCATTTAAAAAGCCATTACTTCTGTTATGTTTCCTACTATTCTTTGTATAAACTGTAAACAATTTTAAGATATGGAAAAAAAAGAATTACTTATTGTGGCATTATGCATATTATAATATCTTACATGCAGGGTTTAAACAGACTTTATAAAAGAAATTGCAGGGCTTTCCAAGACTTTTTCAGGACAAATCCAGCCACACACAAATAAAGTACATTTTCTTTGTATTTTAATTCATCAAGTGTGCCCATCAGTGAATACTAAGTCTTGTGAGGCACAAGGTTCACAACAAAATATAAGCAAACTTGACTTCAATAGCTAAACCCTTATTGTTTAATTTCTATAATTAAATCAATTATTTTACAAGTATTTTTTTATTAAAATAGAAATTTCAGGACATTTCCAAGATATCCAGAACTAAAATTTTTAAAAACTCATCTTCCACAACCTGCCAGGATTTCAAAGACTTATACAAACCCTCCAACTAGACAGTAATGCATCACACACATATATGTATAATCTTTTCTCAAAATACTCAACTATCATAAATATTATACATGAATATCTCGTGGTATCTCACAGAAAAAAAAACATTTGTTATACACATCACTGATGAATAGTGCATGTTACATATAGATGACAATGGTAAAGTTCACATAACACTTGCTTATGAAAGTGTTTAGTGCTCTTGGAATTCTATTAAAATGATTGGTTGTTAGAAGAGGTTTGTCTTTATTTAGTTATGTTTTTTTATCACACAGATATTTTCTGTGTACAACTTCTCAAACTTCAGAACAGAATTATACAGAAATAATGACCTTCAGTTAACGAGGTTTAACATATATATATCTATATACATTAATTTGTATCCTACTTCACACATGAATAAACAGTTTCATTTTGTCTAAGCTCAACCTCATATTAATTACATTAATGATGAATTATACACTAAATTTTACAGCACTAGAAATTTACAATCAACCTGTTTGCAGTTTAATTCAAATTGTAACTCTTACCTGAAGATGACTTACTAATAAGGGTCGAACCACTGTAATTATTAAAATCAAATCTGTCTATGGTAAAAGTTGCTGTTATTGTATTGTTCAATTAATCATTCAGTACACTAGGTTCTTTACTAAACACATTTGAAGTTTATTGCTTGCAATACCATTAGAAACATTTTTTTTCAAACTAGTCACTTATTTAATCTGTTTGATGAAAATTTAAGATCTAATAATTCACATAAGACTAAAACTTAAAGCTTTCATACCCTTCTTCATGGTCCATTGTATTGGGGTCTACTGTACCAATAGAAACTGTGGGCCGAGTCTGTCGTAAAAGTGCAGTGTAGGCATGAAAAACGTCTACTTTAACATTTTCTTCTCTTTCTGAAAAATGAAAAAATAAATTACTGCTGTGTGTAATAAAGATATACACATTTCTTTCTAAAAAAACATGTATATGTGTATTTTTAACTGAGCTAAAAACATTAAATTCAACTTCAACACTTGTCATTAGTGGCTCAAAACATTGAGAAAAATATACTAAAAAACTTTATTAATTAGTTTTTTAACATTCAACAAAGTATTTAACTTAAAAGTAGTCTGTGAGATCATCCTACCCATTTTTTTAGTAATTCCTAGCCAAAAACAATTATTACAATTCCAATAAAATTCCATACTCTTTTTCTATTTTTTGTTAGTTATCTTAATAGTAAAGTATAAGGGGATCTTATGATATTAAAAACATGCATCATATTTGAACACAAGAAATTAATGTCATACACCACAGCTACCACAAATAAAGAAAAAAATGTATCAAAAGCTATTAAATTTTTCGTGAAAATATTATGAAACCTAAGGTAGCCAAACTAAGCTTATAATGTCAGTTTATTTGTTTGTTATAGAACAAAGCTGCACAGTGGGTGATTTATGCTGTGCCCAATACATGAATTAAATGCCAAATTTTAACCTCATACTTTAATGCTGAGCCACTTATGGGAGACTGAGCATCCACAAAAAAATGCCATGATAGTATTCTCTGGGTTCCAATTATTTTTTCAACATCACAAAACCCCTGCAATGCTCATATTATGATTTTGTGTAACCTCACTCTAGCCTAGTAAAATATGGCTGAAAACATTTGTTTAAAAATAAATATTTCATACTTATGCTCTTATATGTAAACAAAATCTCTTCTACATATATTAAGTCTTTCAAGCTCAATTTTTACACTTTTTAATGTATACTTATATTCTCACACCTGCTATTATAATGGTCAACAGTAACAGAAATTTCCTCAAAAATTTGGCTGTACTTAACCTGTATAAACGAAATACTCACAAAATGTAAGTTCCCCTAACATTCAATCTATCGTTTAACTATTCTGAACTTTTACTTTAATTTATGTCAAACTAATATTCCCAAGTAATTGACCAACAAGAGGATTTAACTGCTCTATTATTTGTCAGTTTGAAGCTCCCTAAATGGAATGAAAAAATCATGTTGTTTCTAGTGATAAAATTCCCTTAATATTAGTTAACCTTTCTAAAATTGATATACATGTAAACTGAAAGAAAACTTTATATGTCACCTTTAAATCTTGCAATCAAAGCTGGAGAAATTGTTTTGTAGAATTCAGACAACATTTCGTGTCTAGTTGCTATAATAGCTTCAAGACATTTAGCTGATGCCCGCCTCACCTTCCAGCTCATGTCATCATCATCACTGTACTCATCTTCACTCTCCCTATAATTGGGAAAAGTATCAAAACTATCACTAGAAGTTATATATTAACTTTTTTTTATCTGTTAAAAACAATAATCTCCTTTCATGTGTTATGTGTCATCATCTAATTGTTTGTCAGTCATAATATCAGAAAAGTGCACAAACACAACCAGTACTATTAGCCAAATCATACATGTTTCTTTAATTTGTAACCTGAAAGAGTAAACTGCAAATAAACACATTTGAAGATTGTTTTTTTAATGCAAAGATCCATCTGAAGTTTGTATTAGAGTTGACCAACACTTAAACTGTTGTTCTAAGGTGGTAACTCCTTAGTTAAAGCTATTAAAGCATCTTAAATTCATAAAGTCAGTGATTAGTTTGGTTATTAAGGAAAATAAAAATTAACCCATTTTTGAACCAGACCATCAGAATTGGGTGTAAAAAACTTCCAAATTTTTGACGATTATGGAGCACAACGATTAAGTGCCAAAAGATGAGCCTCAAAATCTCATAGATGGAAGACATAGCAGTTCACTTTAGAAAAGAAAATATAATAAACACTGCCCCCCATAGCTTTCCTGCAGTTATTTCATGTTTAAGCAAAGAATGAAGAATAGGTTTCAACAAAAAAAAAAGAAGAATCTTCTTTTGTTTCTTCAATTATATGAACTTCATTTGTTTACTTTAAGTGCCCTTTGAGAGCATTTCATTAGCAGAGGATGAAACAAAAAGATGTCTCTCTCGTAGCTTTCAAATATACATAATGCTGGACGAAACAAGTGTGACATAGGCTGGAAATCAATCAGAAAACTGAGTATCAGTGAACAACAAACAAAAACCTATCCTTAATAAGCTTTATTCATGAGTTACTTATGTTGGGGTAACAGGTTTTGACACGTTTTATAGTTCCACTGAGATTTTCAGTTCTTCCTTGCGTATCACTAAGTTAAAATCATTTATAGTTACTGACAAGTATTGGAGGTTGTAATTAGGTAAAGTTCTTCTTTCAGTTTGTAAAATCCTTCGACAATTGTTACTTTTAACCTCATTTTTGCTTATCGCGTTTCTCAAGTGTTATATATTTATAGCAATTCTTGTTCTAATTACCTTCTATTTGTTTCTCCTTCAAGATAGAAGTCTGGAACTTATAGAACATGCAAGTAATTTTAGCGGTTGAGTTTAGAGATATTTCTAAAATATTAAAGTGCTATAAGCATCACAAGTGGTATTTGAAGTTTAAATCAGGTTCACTACTATTTTTAATTCAGTTTAAAAGCTGAATATTAATCATACTCTTCCATAATTTAGTTGAAAAATGTCTAGGAAACTGGCTGACACTATAGTTCTAACATTTTGTTAAATTAAAATCTTTTAAAACATCCTCTTTTAGTGTATGTGTCCACTGTTACCAATGGATGAAATTAGAAATACCAGTTAGAGTTTTGTTACCAAACAATGCATTTTGAAGGTTACTTATTATTATTAATAAATTCAGATTGAAATTAGCTAGCTATATAGATCAGAGCTAAAATAATGATGCCGTTTCTACTTAAAAGTTATAACTAAATACACAAGAAAACTAAAATGCACTTAATATCGGCATAATATCAGCATCTTCATTACTAACATTTTCATCAGTAATCTCAATAATATTTCACAAAGATCACCTAGATTGGAATATCTAGGTTAGTCTTAAGCATAAAAATGGAAAATCTCTGTAAATGTAAGAATTACCTTAAATATTATTAACAATAATACTGATGTAACTAACTGTAGAGAAAGCAGTAATATGTCATTATTTACAATGAACATAAAAGAACGTTTGCTCCTAAGGTTCAATAAATTCATGAATATACAAAACAAGAATATACTTGTAAGTATACATTTAATAACAAAATCTGGTCAAAAAATGTGAAAAACATCATAAACCAAGAAAATTTTCTCACTACTAAGAAATTATGGGTGAGAAAAGTATGTGGGTTTTCACTATATCAATTGAAAAACTTGTTATAAGTGGTTAATAAACAAGCCAAGTACTTAAAAATACTAAACACAATAATGATCACTACATTGGTAAGAAAAAACATTGTGAAAGTTTCGTATGGTGAAACCACTTTCTAAGTATCATAACTCACCCTTCATCATCTTCAGTTCCATCCATTTCCATTGAATCCTCATCATCATAGTTATAATTGGGATCGTAACAAAGGTATTCTAGGCTTACTTGAACAATCTATAAATATAAATATATATATATATATATATATATATATATTAACAAAGGTATTCTAAGCTTACCTGAACAATCTGTAAAATATATATATATTAACAATGGTATTCTAAGCTTACTTGAACAATCTGTAAAACAATTATATATATTAACAAAGGTATTCTAAGCTTACTTGAACAATCTGTAAAACAAGTTTCAGAATCTATATAGATCGTAATAAAGATACTCTAAGCTTACTTGGACAATCCATAAAGAGAATTTTGGAATTTATACAGATCAAAACAAAGGCACTCTTAAGTGTACTTGAACTATCTGTAAACTAATTTCAGGATTTATATGTAATTATAGTAAATAGTTTCAGATATATTGAAACCATTCTGAAGTGATGTGAAATATCTAATCATGAAGTTTTATGTTTCGTATCACCAGAATTAAATGCTTCAGTTACATAATAATCACTCGGAAGGCAGATGAAATATCTATAAATAATACCTTTCATGTTATATATCATTATACTGAAGGTAAATAAAATGTATTATGCACATTTAAGCACCACACGTTTTAAAACAACCATATTTATTAGCTATAATCAATCACAACTATGATCTATATTATATCACATCATTTACAGTCTAGCTTATTCATGATAATTCAACCTGTACTTAGTACTTCCAGGTGCCCAATTTTAAAAATAAAATTACCAGATTTTCAGTTTAAGATTATTTTATCATAATTATAGTTTTAAGTCCTGCAAACTCTTTTGTGGTTTATAGCACCAGCTTGTGTTTCAATTACATTCAAGTCACTGGATTTCAATAAAACTTGTAAACCAATAAATTTATGATTTATAAAAACAGTTAACACAGCAAAATTGTACGTGGATTAACTATGGAAAAATAGTTTTATGTGATGTAAGCATATATAAAGGTTAATACAACACAGTCTTTATGCAAGCAACCAGTTTCCACCGAGATTTGACGTAAAGCAAGCTTTACTCCAGATCTTTTTTTCATCAAGTGAAGATTGAAGAAGTTTAAGGTTTCAACTCTCTAAAATACTTTATCAAGGATTGTACTAAAATATATCATAAACTGTGATCAGACCAAATTATAATGGAAAACATCATAAATATTAAATCTAACCTTCTGTTTAGTTAAAAATAATTACTTGAAAATTAGTAACAAAACGTATATATATAAGCAAACAATTTTCAGTTTCATCAAGGTTGTTGCCGAGTGCTTTCAATTCTAGCCTGTAATTTTGTTTTCAAAATATTGTAGTTTTTGTTTATAAAATTTCAACAATCAACTCAACAAAATCTACAAAAACACTACATAAAAATTTAAATTAATCACATAGTATATGAACAATTATACAATATGTGAGACCTGAGGATAAATTAGAAATGGTACTGTACAGTTACTTTTTTTATAAAATTTGAACAATCAACCTAATAAAATCTACAAAAAAACCCTACATTAAAATTTAAATTAATCACATAGTGTTTGAACAATTATACAGTATGTGGGACCCGAGGATAAAATAAAAATGGTACTGTACAGTTACCTTTTTGTATAAAATTTGAACAATCAATCTAACAAAATCTACAAAAAAACACTACATTAAAATTAATCATATAGTGTATGAACAATGATACAGTATGTGGGACCCGAGGATAAAATAAAAATGGTACTTTACAGTTACCTTTTTGTATAAAATTTGAACCTAACAAAATCTACAAAAAAACACTGCATTAAAATTTAAATTAATCATATAGTGTATGAACAATTATGCAGCATGTGGGACTCAAGGATAAACTAAAAATTAAAATAACTATGCATCAACAAGCTAAAAATATTTGCACCATACCATCAAATGCAAATTAGACTTTAAAGTAAGCTTTAATTTACTCTAATTTCACAATTGCTCAAAAAGTCAAACACCATAATTTAAGATGTTAAAATACCGCTGACAACTTTGTTTCTCTAGTAGCTACTATTAAACATTTTAGTAACTAAAAAATATGCATTTCCTGGATATTATATTCGTTCACACGTTTCACTATTTAAATGCTTAATTTATAGTTATAATTAAAATAACTCCATTTCCAAAAATTTCATTCAGCAGGTTTTGGTACAAAGGTAAGCAAAAAGATAGCTCAATAAACAAAATATAATATGAATTATGATATTTATTGGACACACACAAACATCACCATCTAACTTATATAAAAGCCAGTGTGTGTAACATCATGCTTGATTTTTCGATATAGGAGTCATAAAAACCAAAATGCATTTATCCAGATAGAATAGTTCAATTACTGTTTGCCCACTATGATTCAAGTGATGGGGGTACAGGGGTGCTGTGAAACTTTATAAGTGTAATGAGTATTGGATCATCTAGCCTAAAGCCAAGTGCATAAAATTTATGATGAAAGTAAAAATAGATTCAATTTTAAACTTAAATTGTTTCTGAATTAAGCTATTTTCGGTTATATCATCAATGTTTTTAATAAAAAACAAAATCTCTTTAATCAACAGACTCTAAATTAAGAAATCAACCAATATTTTTCCAGTTTTGTTGTCTACACATTTCATTTTATACTTTCAATACACATAGACTAACAACAATATTAGATTTGTTACTAGGCAACATGACATAAAAGCTATAGTTGGAACATAGTGTTACCGAAATGCACTGGCTTGTCTATATATTAGAAGTTGTTAATCTAACTGATTTTTACCAATAATTATTCTATGAATACGGCACAAATTCATTTCATGAATGATCTTAATTTTGATTGGATCACAAAGACATTTACCGAAGTTTGACTGCCTCGACTGCACTTTTCTGCCTCTTTGTTGGTAATGCTTGATTTAATAAAACTTATTTATTTCAGTTAACTACGAAATGTGAAGTTAGTGTATACTATGGGGTGGAGGTGGTAGTACTTTTGATGGGCTATACGTTAGTAATAAGTACAATGACTAAACAGACCATGTTTAAAAGCTTAAACTTAATTTCACCAGCCACGGTTAACACTGTGTACTAAGGCTATCAGGAATTTTGGTATTACCTCATCATCAACTTATTTATAATGACCTCTTTCTGTAACCCTACAATAGAAGCTACACTAATATTTCCTGATCTGTGTTGTGAAAACAGTCACATAATAAACATAAGTTACTACTTCTGACTACTGAAGTGATAAATTTTTCTTCATTAATTGAAAACAGCCATAACAATGATTCAAACAAGGGTTTACACAAAGTATGTTTCACCATATCAACATTTTCAATGTGCTTTTCAAATTTTTAGCATGTCTTTTTCTCTCTAACTTTTTAACATCTATTTGAGTATACAAACTGAAAACTAGTCATTACTAACTCTTAATGTGCATCATTTCTTTGATGCTCTTTTAAATGTACTTAGATGAGTATAATTTATAAATGGTTGTGATTATCAACTGACAACTATTCCTGACTAATTACTGTTTATTACAGATTTATATTTTCTGATGTATGAAGCATGAATGAAACATGATTAATGTTCTTAACCCGATTACTACCAGCTACTAACTTTCTGCAGAACCAATGCAAGTCTTACTATATTTCATTCCAACAATAAAACTAGTGGATGAAATTGTTTG